>NC_139652.1:1761510-1794010 GCF_964638095.1 Poromitra crassiceps
GCAACAAAAATAAAGTTGTAAGAGATTTGAGAACAAAAACTTGATCTTTCTCTTTGGTCTGCTCCATCTTTCACATTCATATTTGATACTCATCGCTCCGTTCAACCCATAGAGCAGCTGTGCTTTTCAAACTTTTTGTGGCCAAGGCACCAAATGGCAAGGCCAAAATCTCAAGGCACACCTGTATTCATATCCATGCAAAAAGATAGTCTGTAAATGCTTTTTATTTACTTAACAAAATAATGAAATTCTATCTTCTAAAAATCAACACCCCCTTCCTTTTACCATTTGGGATCTATTGCATTTGGGATATACGTATGCTGCATTTCTCCAAAGAGATGCTCTCAGAGTTGAAAGCAAACATTCAACCAGTTCAATATGTTTGACCAGAAACATATTGAGCCACATGAATTGTGCTCAGTGCCAATATCATCCCCAAGCGCTCTCACTCTTTTCCAATGATCCACAGATAAATTGATATGGCTTTTGGTAATTAGCTCTTCAAATGAACATTGCAGGATTTAAATTAAAAAGCCTGATCAAATAAAATCAGACATCTGCGTTTGTCTATAGAACACTTGGCCTTCCTTTCCTCCCATGTGTATGTCTGCTGAGAAACAAAGAGACCGCAAGCGGATCTATCTTATATAGGTCTACGTAGTAAATAGGCCAATCTAGATAAATGCCAGCCAGATGCATTATGCTGTAGTAAAGCTGCCAGACTGAATCTAAATATGCAGATGCAGACCCCGCCCTCTGGGACCAGCTTCACTTCCTGCTAAAACACATCCATATTAGGGAAAGTGTGTTTACAATGGAAGATATAATTATCGAGAAAATACGCATTATGCATTCATTCTCAAAGTAAAAATATATATTTTTATTTTACTTGATTTGCTACTAATAATTTTGCACTGTGACCTTTTGGGTGTTATTGTTCTTACTGTTTATTATTGTACTTTCGGATACTTTGTCTTTTCGCAAGCTTTTGATTTCTCAATGCTGTTTTCGCCTTATCCGTTTGATGTAAAGCACTAAGAATTGCCTCTGTGTGTTGTCTATGAAATGTGTTATAATAAACTTGGCTTGCTGACTCAGCAAATAGTGTTAATAATAACAATAAATCTTGTTTTTGTAAAAGCAACACATGTGGATAAACCCAAACTAGACATGCGTATGTGTTGAAAATGACCAGTCTATTTGTTTTAGATGGATACTAACGACCCCCACCCCCACCCCTTCTATCCCAGTATAACGAGCCCTGCTGTCTGTCTGATGCTGCCTGTGCCTGGGGGCTTGTTTGGGTATTGCATCCAAACAGTCAGGAAAACACATGCATGGGAGATTGAGGGTAATTGTGAGCGGCCTGTGTTGCGCGGCCTGTGGGCTGTGACCACACACAGACGAGGCTGTTTGAACTGCATGGTGGCTCACTTACAGCTAAACCTTAGAGCCTTAGAGCTTCGCTGTTAAGACTCAAACTCTAAGCGCTCCTGACTGTTATGCCTGCCTGCTCTGTTTCTGTTGCTTTTTGTCTTTTTCTGTTTTTTTTACCTCCACCAAGGAGGTACAGTTCTTCTGCCTGTGTGTGTGTGTGTGTGTGTGTGTGTGTGTGTGTGTGTGTGTGTGTGTGTGTGTGTGTGTGTGTGTGTGTGTGTGTGTGTGTGTGTGTGTGTGTGTGTGTGTGTGTGCGTGCGTGCGCGCATGTGTGCATGCGTGCATGTCAGTCTGTCTGTCTCTCTGTCTGTCTGTCTGTCTGTCTGTCAGCAGGATTTCGCAAAAACGTGTGAACGCGTTTCCATGAAATGTATTGGACAGATCGGCTTTGGGCCTACAATGAACAGTTGATTCGATTTTGGTGTTGATGTTAATTGTTGTGTTAAATAGACGCTTATTAGTGTTTTTATTTTATGCGTATGTTGACAGACTCAAGTTAAAATATTTAAATAATAGGAATGATGTGTTTGGGTGTAACATTAAATTGGAGAAAATATTCAGTAGGTAGATGTTTGTGCTCTGTGAGGGACTTTTTTTTGCATTAAGTTTGTTTCCAGAATGCTAATTATCATTTATCAATTATCATTCAAGTTAATCATTCAGTAGGTCTGATATCTAGAAGATGGGTTTTTTTGTCACTGTAAAATGTCGAGCTTACAAAGTATTTAAATCTCATATTAAGGCCTAAATACATCATTTCAAGTGAAAGCATCTGCCAGTAGGCTGAGACAATTTCAATATAATTTAGCTTGTGTCAAGAATATTCAGATTTTTTTTAAACAGTTGGTGATGAACCATACATTCCTAAACCATGAATTAGTTTGCCTTGTATTAACTTGTTCATTATGTTCATGTTGTGTGCAGGAAGAGCATGGATCATGTTCATTATGTTCATGTTGTGTGCAGGAAGAGCATGGATCATGTTCATTATGTTCATGTTGTGTGCAGGAAGAGCATGGATCATGTTCATTATGTTCATGTTGTGTGCAGGAAGAGCATGGATCATGTTCATTATGTTCATGTTGTGTGCAGGAAGAGCATGGATCATGTTCATTATGTTCATGTTGTGTGCAGGAAGAGCATGGATCATGTTCATTATGTTCATGTTGTGTGCAGGAAGAGCATGGATCATGTTCATTATGTTCATGTTGTGTGCAGGAAGAGCATGGATCATGTTCATTATGTTCATGTTGTGTGTAGGAAGAGCATGGATCATGTTCATTATGTTCATGTTGTGTGCAGGAAGAGCATGGATCATGTTCATTATGTTCATGTTGTGTGCAGGAAGAGCATGGATCATGGACAAATCATCATCATGTAGTTGCTGTGGAGGTGAAAGGTGAACTCACAGGGTCTCCAGGCTGGGCAGACCATCAAAACAGCTCTCGTCCAGAGAGTGGATCTGGTTGTCATGGAGATGTCTAGGGTCAGAGAGCGAGAGAGAGGGAAGGGGGGGGGGAGATATTTTAATATATGATTTTAACTCCCATTGGGACTCCCATCCCACACAAATGGCAAAGCTTGGATCAAGTGGATATAGTGTAGCTTGAATCATTATTGTGGCAGAGCTGAGAAAGAGCTGATTTAATCTATATAAAAATATCACGGATTATTATTTTAACACATTCACTGCCAGCCTTTTTTTTTTTTACTGTAGGTAGGTTCTGCCAGAGGTTTTTTTTGAGGATTCTGGCTCATTTTACAAGAGCCGAGGATTATTTTCTGCTTGGACTTTGTGAACACAAAGTTCACAAAAGTACTAATAGAATGTGTGCTTTCTCTGTCTAAAAGAGTTAGTTTGTAGAGTTAGTAGTTATGTAGATATTAGCCGTTGAGTACAGCATGGTTTCAGCGTCTGAGACTGAAAGCTGAGATAATCGCAGTTTTGTGAAATTCAATCAAACAGGCAGAACAGTCACTTTAACCATTTATTTTTGGCATCAGTGAGAGATCAGACATCTAAACAATATAGTTCTGAACGCCCTCTCCTTCAAACTCCTCCCTCCGTGGGCGTGTCTGGTGGCTTTCAGCAGCGTTTGTCACAAGCGAGTGTTCTGCTGCTGCTGCTGCGAGTTTGAGCAGCCTCCCTCCCTGGCAGCGAGTGTGGATAGGGCTCACTCGTTTCTTGGGTTTGAGAGCTTTGATGAAGCTTTGTGCGATTCTAGGCTTTATGCTGCGTGTTTCAAAGTGTGTTTTCCACCCAGTCTATTTTTGGAATCCCCCACCGCCAGCTCCCAGCGCGATAATGCGCGAAAGTGAAAGCGTTTTCGCCAATCCATTTTACAGTAGAGAATGGTTTCCTCGCGCGTTCCCCTACAGTTTTGGCTCTGATTTTTCTAGTCTGGAGAGCACTGTCGCCACTTAGTGGGTCCGTGGAATGGGTTGTACACATTCGCTGACTCCAATATTTTTATAGGAGACGTGGGGAGCGTTGATCCACGTCCCACCGTCAAAAAAAAAAAAAAAAAATTTAAGCCGAGATATCTCGTCATTGGCAGTGAACCGTTGGATTCTGTAAGCCGAGATATCTCGTCAATGGCAGTGAACGTGTTAAAGCTGTTGTATAAAATTAAAACTTCCTTCTAGAGCTGCAACGATTAAGCGATTAGTTAGTTAGATAATTTATTCATCATTTTGAGTAATTATTATTATTATTTTTATTTTTAGATTATTCTTGGGCGCAATTTGCTTTTATTAGACAGGACAGTAGGGGAGAGAGAGGGGATGACATGCAGCAAAGGACCTCGGGTCGGATTCAAAACCGCATCGACCGCACAAAGGATGGAGCCTTCATGGTACGCATGCTACCAGGTGTGCCACCAGGACACACTGATTCCAGTTTCTCAAGTGTGAATATTTTCTGGTTTCTTTACTCCTCTATGACAGTAAACTAAATATCTTTGGGCGGGCTAAAGAAGACCAAAAAATATATATTGAGGACGACGTCATCTTTTTTCACCATTTTCATTTCAAACTAATCGTGAAAATAATAGACAGATTCATCGACAACGAAAATAATCGTTAGTTGCAGCCCTAGTCCCCCACCCCCGAGCAATTTTTGTTTGTATCCGACAACATCCGACAACAGCGTATCATTCTCAGCAGTTTGTCCCCTCAGTCCAACACACAGCGGCATCACTTACAGCACCACCAGCTGGCGGAGGGAGTGGAAGGCCCGGTGGGGGATGTGGGTGATGTTGTTGAGGGCGAGGGTGAGCGCCTGCAGCACGGGCAGAGTGGACAGCGCCTCCACAGGCAGCTCGGAGAACAGATTATCATCCAGCCAGAGGTGACGCAGAGAGGAGAGGCCGCGGAGGGACCAGGCCGGCAGGCGGGCCAGGGAGTTGGCATCCAGACGCCTGGCAGGAGGTGGATGAGACAAAGGTATGGATGAAACTTTATGGATCCTGTTTTAGGGCGGATCTTTCCTTTAACCCTGTATAACCTTCAGTTGCAAAATTACAATCATCACTAAAAATCCTTCAGAGCAGATTTACATAGTGAGTGGGTCCTGTTGTTCAGCCTGAATGTTATGGATAGTAAATGTGTTTATATTGTCGGTCCCACAATCTGGCTTATGCACTGCACAACCTCCAAATCTTCTTGGGGGTTACAGGGTTACCCCAAAATCAAAACATGTTTTTCCTCTTACCTGTCATGCTTTTTATCCATATCGATTGTTTTGGTGTGGGTGGTTGAGTTTTGGAGATATCGGGAGTAGAGATGTCTCCGTTCTGGATGGCTGGATCTTTCTTTGGACCGAACTACACCTGCCAACTGTCTCACCACACAGAAGGAAGTGAACTACACCTGCTAACTGTCTCACCACACAGAAGGAAGTGAACTACACCTGCCAACTGTCTCACCACACAGAAGGAGGTGAACTACACCTGCTAACTGTCTCACCACACAGAAGGAAGTGAACTACACCTGCCAACTGTCTCATCACACAGAAGGAAGTGAACTACACCTGCCAACTGTCTCATCACACAGAAGGAAGTGAACTACACCTGCCAACTGTCTCACCACACAGAAGGAAGTGAACTACACCTGCCAACTGTCATCACACAGAAGGAAGTGAACTACACCTGCTAACTGTCTCACCACACAGAAGGAAGTGAACTACACCTGCCAACTGTCTCACCACACAGAAGGAAGTGAACTACACCTGCCAACTGTCTCACCAGACAGAAGGAAGTGAACTACACCTGCTAACTGTCTCACCACACAGAAGGAAGTGAACTACACCTGCCAACTGTCTCATCACACAGAAGGAGGTGAACTACACCTGCCAACTGTCTCATCACACAGAAGGAAGTGAACTACACCTGCCAACTGTCTCATCACACAGAAGGAAGTGAACTACACCTGCCAACTGTCTCACCACACAGAAGGAGGTGAACTACACCTGCCAACTGTCTCACCACACAGAAGGAAGTGAACTACACCTGCTAACTGTCTCATCACACAGAAGGAAGTGAACTACACCTGCCAACTGTCTCATCACACAGAAGGAAGTGAACTACACCTGCCAACTGTCTCACCACACAGAAGGAGGTGAACTACACCTGCTAACTGTCTCACCACACAGAAGGAAGTGAACTACACCTGCCAACTGTCTCATCACACAGAAGGAAGTGAACTACACCTGCTAACTGTCTCACCACACAGAAGGAAGTGAACTACACCTGCCAACTGTCTCACCACACAGAAGGAAGTGAACTACACCTGCTAACTGTCTCATCACACAGAAGTAAGTGAACTACACCTGCCAACTGTCTCATCACACAGAAGGAAGTGAACTACACCTGCCAACTGTCTCACCAGACAGAAGGAAGTGAACTACACCTGCCAACTGTCTCATCACACAGAAGGAAGTGAACTACACCTGCCAACTGTCTCACCACACAGGAGGAAGTGAACTACACCTGCCAACTGTCTCACCACACAGAAGGAAGTGAACTACACCTGCCAACTGTCTCATCACACAGAAGGAAGTGAACTACACCTGCTAACTGTCTCACCACACAGAAGGAAGTGAACTACACCTGCCAACTGTCTCACCACACAGAAGGAAGTGAACTACACCTGCCAACCTGCCAGAGCCTCTGAAAGACGGTAATATCAGCCGTGATCTTTTATTTTTTACTTATTTTTGTCAAATCCATCCATGGTGGCTGTAGTTCGGTCAAAAGAAAATAGTTCCTACATGAAACTGGCCACAACAAGGTCTGTGGATTTTCTTGACTAACCGGGTCATGATTTCTGGAAAGAGACATTGCTGTTGAGTTCTTCAAATTTGTTTTTTGGGCGCTTTGAGTACCACAAACCGAGTGACATCTAGTTCCATTGTAGAGAAGGCAGGCATGTCAACGCTGATATCTCCAAAACTCGGCAACAAATTGATCGAGATGGATGAGACAATTTCAATAATGCTTGTTTCAAATATAGTATTGTGCTATGAATGATTTGTAAGAGAAGATGTCACCTTCCATTCACTTGATATGAATTGCCTGTGCCACCTAGTGAATGTGTCTGTGCCACCTAGTGAATGTGCACCAAGAAGAAGATCAACATTTCAGAGGACGAGAGGGAAATGATGAAAAACACACTCGTCCCTCCATGCAAACAAAACGTTAACCACACTCTTAAAAATATCTGGGTGCACGGTTAAAAAGTGTCGATCTTAACAAGCATTTGAATCTAATCTCATCTATCTTTTGAGGTGTAAACCTCACCGTCACCTGCTTCTAAATGTCTTTTGAACTGAATTTTGTGGAAACAAGTCAAATGATCTCTTTTTTGGGCTTTTTTTTTTTTTTTTAAATAAACCCGAGTGTGAGGAGATGGACATGTTTCTTTGACAGTGTACCCAGTCAGAAAAGAAGAAGCAGCACACTGTCTTGTTTTGACTGGTTCATATTTATTTGACAGTGTACCCAGTCAGAAAAGAAGAAGCAGCACACTGTCTTGTTTTGACTGGTTCATATTAATATAGAATACCACAGCTCCATAGAGCACAAGCCTCTTATTCAGCAGGGAGGTCTGGGCATTCTTTGGGTGCATGGTAGTAATTTATGGTGCTGACATGTGCGGTGGGACAGAGCTGTCTGACAAAGGGTCCTGGCACAACCACAGGCAGGCAGCTGGCACGTGGCCTTTGCCTAAACCCCCTCCACCCTTCACTTCCCCACTAAGCCCCCTCCACCCACCCCTCCACCCACCGCCCGACTCAAGTGTGAAGATTGGCACTTCTGAACAAGCTGAGCTGTAAAGTGTGGTCCGAGCGGTTAGAGATGTCTGGGCCAAATGCAGAGGAGGGCATGTAAACATGTTGAGAGGTGCCACAGGGCGCAATGTAAGGACCACTTAGTTTGGATCAGAGAGGCACATGTGTGTGAGAGAGAGAGAGAGAGAGAGAGAGAGAGAGAGAGAGAGGTGTTGTCTTCAGTGTTGCGAGAATAAAAATGTGAAAAATCATGATTGATTTGCACAAGTCAAATTGTGTGTGTGTGTGTGCGTTTGCGTGTGTGTGTGTGTGTGTGTGTGTGTGTGCGAGAGAGAGAGAGAGAGTGGTGCTTGTCTTCAGTGTTACAAGAATAAAAATGTGAAAAATCATGATTGATTTGCACAAGTCAAATTGTGTGTGTGTGTGTGTGTGTGCGTTTGCGTGTGTGTGTGTGTGTGTGCGAGAGAGAGAGAGTGGTGCTTGTCTTCAGTGTTACAAGAATAAAAATGTGAAAAATCATGATTGATTTGCATAAGTCAAATTGTGTGTGTGTGTGCGTTTGCGTGTGTGTGTGCGAGAGAGAGAGAGTGGTGTTGTCTTCAGTGTTACAAGAATAAAAATGTGAAAAATCATGATTGATTTGCATAAGTCAAATTGTGTGTGTGTGTGTGTGTGTATGTGTGCGCACGCGCGTGCGTGTGTTATGACGCTGGGTCATATGTTTGTTTTTGTCATGTGTTAACATCTATCCTTTTCTCCTCAGTGTGTGTATCCAGCGTGTGTGTGTGTGTGTGTGTGTCTCCTCAGGATTTCCGTGTTCCGCTCTAAATGCGTTCCAGTGCATCTGCGCGGAAAAACATGGACGCCAACAAATATGGACGGCCAGTGGGCTACCGCATCACTTCTAGTCTCACGTAGTCAGACCCACCGTCAATGTCATCAAGCTTCCAGCGACAGAGTAGATATTATCTACGGCTGGCACTGCGAGACTACATCCCTTTTATCAAGCACAAACCAACTGTATGGGAATCGAAATGGCAACTAAAAGTTGTTTCATAACACAAACACTACATAAAGTGAAGAATTGGTGAAAAAGTAACTGCACTTTGTGCACCACCATGTTGATTATTATTATTTATCTAATGGAAGTAGTAGGCTATGTTGTTTTTGTTGTTAGAGTTTAGCTGTGTCTTTAGTTGAATCCGTTCTGTTCTTTTCTTTTGTTAGGTAAGGTTGGGGTTTAGTTTGTTTAGTTTGTTGTGTTTTTGTTGCTCTGAAACTCTAAAGCCCAATTTATGCTTCGTCTGCCGACACTTTTGAAACGGTCGCCGACAGAAATGAGGACTTGAGTTGAAGATTACTCACAAGGACCGTAGGTTCCTCAGGTTCTCCAATGCTTCAGGGGGAACCTGCTTTAGATGATTGTTCTGCAGCATTCTGCGTCAGGAACAGGGAACAGACATCGGAGCAGGTGATTTGGGAAGTTGAGAAGTTTGAGTTAAATTTTAAACCTATGAAACATTGGTACCTGTATTCAGATGAGTTAGTACTTAATGAAAAGGATATAAAAGGGTGTAATGACAGTTTTATTATTTGCTGGCAAATAGTAGAATGCGACATGCGTCATAGCTTCTAAACTATCACAGTGTTCAGTGACACACAACATCATGTCAATAAAGAAAACAGCAGGAAACACTGTGGTACATCACAGCAACACTTATGTCATTACTCATTTACTTTTTACTTTGCAAATACATTTCCTAATAGGGATATTTTCATGTGTAACCTGCGTTGTGCAGTCCCCATGTCCCGCTGCAGCTGGGGATCGAACCTCCGGCATGGAAGCAAACAGGCTAAAACCTATGGGCTCTAGCATATGTCGCTAGAGCGTCTCGAGGTGTCGGAGAGTGAGGCTACTCACCGCACAAGACTACCCGCTGACCACCGATACACATGAACTAATACATTATCATTGTTTAGTTAGAATATTTATTTATGGATTAATACACTCTCATCCATTCTAAACCCATGTGAATTGGTAATATTTTGTGTATGTATGTATGTATGTATACTTAAAAGAAATGCATGACATACAGCACTTTCAGATGTGTCAGTCCTGCGAAAGCGTCTTTGGAGACGTGGGTCAGGCCGTTTCCTGCCAGCCGGCTGCAGGAGGAGGAGAGACAGGAAACAGTTCATAAAGGTAGAGAGAAACGCCCTGCACCCTGTGTGAGCGTGCATGTGTGTTTGGCAGCATGCTACTGTGTGTGTGTGTGTGTGCGTGCATGTACTGTACACGTGTGTGTATGCGTGCATGCGCACGTGCATGCATGTGTGTGTGCGTGCGTGTTTGGCAGCGTGCAAGTGTGTGCGTGTGCGTTTGGCACCGTGCTAGTGTGTGTGTGTGTGTGTGTGTGTGTTTGGCAGCGTGCAAATGTGTGTGTGTGCGTTTGGCAGCGTGCTAGTGTGTGCGTGTGCGTTTGGCAGCGTGCTAGTGTGTGTGTGTGTGTGTGTGTTTGGCAGCGTGCTACTGTGTGTAACCGCCCGGCTTGATTGCATAAACACATCTGCTTCATGTGAGTCAGCTCAGTTGTTCTGAATGGCTGCTGAATTAGTCCTGATGCTCGTCAGCAGAAAGCCAGCAGCCTGCTCACTAATAACCTGCTCCTGTTGTTGCAGCCGCTTTTCAATATCCTCAATCCATGTAACAGACACACACACACACACACACACACACACACACACACACACACACACACACACACACACAGGCAGGCTAGCAAACAGAGTTTAATTTGAACATGTTTAGTGCTTCTGGCTCCGTCCCCAATATGTTAGTTCATCTATTCAACCAAATTCATTCATCTCAGTGTTTCTCATCTGTTCTGGTGGTTGGCTTTGTTTTTTTCCTTCCCCGGTTGTCTAAATTAATCGCACGGTTCCCTCCTCCCGCCACAGGAGGCAGGAGCCAATACTATTCAGAGCCACGGAGGCACGGCGAGGAGCAACATGGCGAGCAGGACGTGAAGCGAGGCGTTGCAATGTCAAGCCAAAGGAACACAGACCGTCTGGTCATGTTTACGTGATGAAAACATCGGCTCAACTCAACTTCACTCAGCTCGAGCTTTTGGTACCACTTGGTTCTCCACTGAAGATGAGTACCCACACACACACACACACACACACCTGGTCGTCATAGCGATGCTGCATGAAATGCGATACACACAGCAACAATGGAGGTGATCGAAGCGTGTTCTTGATGCTCGTGTGTGGCTGATCGTCACAGCAAGGAGACGCATTTGAACAGAATTGATTTCAGAAGAGGCAGCAAGACAAAAGACTGCTGGAAAAAAGAGATGACGGGATGATTTTGCTTGCTCAAATGCGACTCCAGAGGGTAAGCTAACATTAGCGCACTGTTGATGATTCTCTCAGACAATCAGCGTAGCAGTGAGGTCGCGATGTGAGGTGCTAGCACGCCCCTACAGAGCACGCCCCTGTATGGAGCATGCCCATAGGTGAGAAATGGAGAATTAAAATAATAGAAATAAGCGTTTAAATTTAAATGTGTCAATGGTAACATAATTTTTTTTTAAACTGAATCGTAACATTCATGTTTAAAACTTTTTTTTACTTGATTTTTACATTGCGTCCCTACAGAGCACGTCCACTATACATAATATATATATATATATATATATATATATACAGTATATACATATACAATACAGTATATAGTGGACATGCTCAGTAAGGGGGCAATGTTACATCAAGTAAAAAAAAAAAAATATATATATATATATATATATAAGAAGAAAGTAGTGCCCTGTGCACAGCTGTGCTGCTAGTCCCGGGTGCAGCTGGAGCAGGAATATATATATATATATATATATATATATATATATATATATATATATATATATATATATATATATACACAGTATATATGTGTTGTTAATAATAATTAAAACAATCTGTGCTGATCCACTTATTCCTCATAACCTATAACACATACCTCTCTTATAGACGCCGGGTCTGGGAACTATTTTTGGTAAATAAACACACGGGCGTTTATTTGAAGTTTTACGGTACTTTAACTTAGCTTATGGAAAACATGCCATATTTTATTTATTTATTATGTAGCCTAACATTTTCTTGTTTGGGAAGGAGTGCTTCCTGGACTTAATGTTGTTTGTTTGAGGTGCTCTTTGGATAGGGATTCGCCTATGGGCGTGCTCTGTACTTAGGGGGCGTGCTCTGTACTTAGGGGGCGTGCTCTGTAGGGGCGTGCTCTTTACTGGCTCCGGTGGGAGCTGGAAAATATTGGCCTACTCACTCATTACAGGTGGCTGTAAAGGCGTCATCCACACGCCTAAAAGTGAAATGTTCCCAGACAGCCATGCTGTCAGGAGAGCCTGTGCTCGACTCCTACTCACAGCTCCTGCAGGTTGTGGAGGCTGGCGAAGGCGTAGACAGGCAGAGTGGAGAGTTCATTCAGGCTGAGATCTCTGCATGGCAGAGAGGCAGACAGACAGACAGACAGACAGACAGAGACAGAGAGACATACAGACAGAGACAGTGTGTTAACAAAATGCTTCTGCCTTCCAACCACCACCCATCTTCATTAGGGCTATGTATGAGGAAAAGACAGGCAGGACAGACAATTTGTAATCTTTGTTTGGGGGTGATTAATTGATTTGATTAATTGATTTGATTAATTGGAAAGTTTGGAAATTACAGTAAAAAGCTACTCAATTATTACTGCAGCGACATGAGTAAATGTAATTCCATCTAATTTTCAGATGCAATTTTGGACTTATTGACTGCTGTAGACAGAGGGCAGAGAAAAGTTAAGTAAGTAACTATAGCTATTAAATAATACTTTATTTTTATTTTGTGTGATCAATCATTTGCTAAGAGCAGATTTTGCATTTTTCACATGGTTGATTTCTCATTTTGGAGCAGCACCTTTCATTTGCTTTCAGATTCCAAATCTGATTGGCCACTCTTGGTGCCACCCCACATTTTCTTGTACATCATTGGCTGTTTGACTCTGTTTGACATTGAAATTGCAAAGATGTAGATTTTGTTGTTTTACTGTATAGTGACCAAGGCCTCTTCAACAGAAAGAAGTGCTGAAGAGTGACAGGTGTCAATGTTTTGTTATTTTCCAGATTCTTTCACCTGAATAATCACTGGGCAATACAAGTCAAATGAGTCCATGCAAACAATCCAATAGAAACTTTTTCCTGTATGCAATTTGTATCTGAACTTGAAACCACAGCTGATACAAAAATTTACTATTTACTTGAGGGTACCACTAACCAACCCCCAAAATCTCTCTGTCTCTGTCTGTCTGTCTCTCTGTCTCTCTCTGTCTCTGTCTCTCTCTCTCTCTCACTCACTCACTCACTCACTCACTCACTCACTCACTCACACACACACACACACACACACACACACACACACACACACACACACACACACACACACACACACACACACACAAACACACACACACACACACACACACACACACATACTGTACACACATGTATGTATGTATGTATGTATGTATGTATGTATGTATGTATGTATGTATGTATGTATCTATCTACGTACATATGTATATTGTACGTAATTGATACATATATACACACACACATATACATACTTTATGACATATGTACATACGTGACATACAGTACGTATGTAGGTACAGTACAGTACGTATGTCACTCTGCTGATAAAGAGTCAGTGCATATGTGTATCGCTCTCTGCTGATAAAGAGTCAGTGTATATGTAATATCGCTCTCTGCTGATAAAGAGTCAGTGTATATGTGTATCGCTCTCTGCTGATAAAGAGTCAGTGCATATGTGTATCGCTCTCTGCTGATAAAGAGTCAGTGCATATGTGTATCGCTCTCTGCTGATAAAGAGTCAGTGTATATGTGTATCACTCTCTGCTGATAAAGAGTCAGTGTATATGTGTATCGCTCTCTGCTGATAAAGAGTCAGTGTATATGTGTATCGCTCTCTGCTGATAAAGAGTCAGTGTATATGTGTATCGCTCTCTGCTGATAAAGAGTCAGTGTATATGTGTATCGCTCTCTGCTGATAAAGAGTCAGTGTATATGTGTATCGCTCTCTGCTGATAAAGAGTCAGTGTATATGTGTATCGCTCTCTGCTGATAAAGAGTCAGTGTATATGTGTATCACTCTCTGGAGGTGAACGTTGCCCCTGTTTGACGCTGATCAAAGCCTGGGCTAAGCCTACATTCAGCTCCTTCACATTTCACTGCTGCCATGCAGATTAGCAAGGTGTCTTGAACAGAGCCCTGTCTGTCACAGCAGAAAAAGCCAGCACACAAACAAGTCCTTTCAAAGGTTTAATACCTGTAGTCTGGGTAACAACACTGAAGAAGGCCTACGCGCCGAAACTTGTTTGTGGCTGTGCTGCTGCCCTACCCAACAGGTATTAAACCTTTGAAAGGACTTTTTTGTGTGCTGGCTTTTTCTGCTGTGCCTTGCACCGAAGTTATTTATACATTTTTTGGAGTGTGCTTGCTGTTCACTTTTTTCACTTGAACAGAGCCCTGCCCTGCCCACTGCAGCCTGGCCAGACTCACAGAGCCCTGCCCACTGCAGCCTGGCCAGACTCACAGAGCCCTGCCCACTGCAGCCTGGCCAGACTCACAGAGCCCTGCCCACTGCAGCCTGGCCAGACTCACAGAGCCCTGCCCACTGCAGCCTGGCCAGACTCACAGAGCCCTGCCCACTGCAGCCTGGCCAGACGGCCTGGCCCAGACATCAGCAGTCAAATTCAGATTCACTTTCAGTTGATTTGTTTGTTGTGTTGCTTTGATTTTACAGCAGTTTTACAACAGTGTGAGTTACCATTTCTATTGGGGTATTATTAGCCTACATCAGTGGTTCTCAAACATTTTTGTCTTCAGCACCCCTTTTCTCTGATTTCTCAATCCAAGTACCCCCTTTACCCTACTGCAACATTTTGTTTAAAAAAACTGCAGGAGAAAACTATAACATTATGATGCAGTGAATGAAGAATATAACATTACAAAATATTAAATTGAGTGAAAGAGTTGCATTTCGTGCCTCCTGAGCAGATTTATTTAAACATTTCATTTATTTTCATGATTTATTCTTACATTTTTCCATCGCCCCCCCCCCCCTTCTCAAGTACTCACTGTAGTACCTCCATGTACCCCTAGGGGTACACGTACCCTTGGCCTACACCAAAGAGGTTTACGGTTTTCAAATCCTGTTTTTCATTGCATTCCACTGTGCACTGTCCACTGTGCAACATCCAACATAGTAAATTTTGATTGATTGATTGATTGTTTGTTTGTTTGTTTGTCTGTCTGTCTGTCTTCAGGGTATCTCTAAAACTCCTGAACAGATTTCCATGAAATGTGGTGAACAGATTAGCCTTGGGCACTGAGGAATTGATTAGATTTTGGTGGTGATTATGTGATTTCCACCGTTTGAAGATTATTGTTTTTTAGGCATAACAAGAACTAGGCAAGACATACGGTAATTAATTTCAATGTCCCATTTTTTTTTTTTTTTTTTAACTGGTAGAAATGATGTGTTTGGGGGTAACAGCAAGTTGCAGAATTATTCAGTGGTCGCCTCTCACAATGTAAAATATGTTTTATAGTGAAAATCAATGTTATTAATTAATTATTCAGGCCTCTCAATTTACACTCTTTCAATTTACACAAGTCTGAGAAATGCATTGATGCATAAATGTATTATTATAGGAGAATAGAGAGTCCATTGTTAGTGCTGGTTATTTGAATACAGTTATATGGAGGAACATATTCTTGATTTATGACTCTTTTGTCTTGTGCTATTTATTTTTTTTACACATTTTCTGTATTCATGTTTGAAAGGTTTTATGCTTGTTCTCATTCACCTGGCTGCAAAGATAAGTTCCCCTCATAGACAATCAATTTCAATTAGACTGATTGAATTGAAAATACATGTATGATATTTAAAAAAATGATAAAAGATATATTAGCAGTGGTGGAAAGAGTAGAATGTCCTACTCAGGGAGAAGTACTTATACTGTACTTTGCTGGTTGAGTTGAAGTAAAAGTTCTGGTGTAAAAATCTACTGAAGTAAAAGTAAAAAAGTGTCTGATTTAAAAAGTTACTGAGTTCATTTTTAGAAAAGATAAATGTTGTTAGCTGCGATCCATGTGATTTTAAAAGGAGAGAGGGCAGAGTTCAAACTAGATTATTTTAACTGGAAAATTTGGAAATTACAAATGTAAGTGCAGAAACAAAGTAAAGTCAGATTTCTCTTCTGTTCTTTGCTGACTGACTCTTCACTGCAAATAGTTAACCTTTCTGATACTGATGGAGAGCTCAACATCAGTTCCATGTAATGGATGTCATTTCAAATGTAGTAAAGTACAATAAATACTTAAGTCAAAATCTACTTAATTATAGGTCAATTTAATGACTTAAAAAAATATTCAAAAACTCTGAAGTATGTTTTGTTTGGCACTAAGATTTTTAATGCAAAAATGTTTTCTTCGAGTCTGGAGGAGATTTAACATTTAGCTGGTAATAGTGAGAACAACATTTTTTGGTCAAAAGATAATAATCCAGTAAGAATATAGTGTCCTACAGCTGTAGCTCTTATTAACAAAGGGCAAGAAAACCAGATTTTGTTTTCATATAACCTTTATTTGACCAGGCAAGTCAATTAAAAACACTAATTGTTATTTACGGTGATGGCCTGGTAACAGACAAAAGGCCTCACGATGGAGAATAGGAGGCACAGACATAAATAACAAACACATTAAGTAACAAAGCATTACAATGAATGTATTGTACTGATATAGATTGCTTCATTAAAATAGTATTGTCTTTGTAATTAGAAAATATTTACATTAAAGTTGACATTTGAATTGTTTTATTTTTGTTTGTAAAATCATTTAAATATTTAAATACAATGGCCTCCATGGCCTATACCAAAATTCATGAATGAGTGGACGGACAGACAGACAGACAGACAGACAGACAGACAGACACACACACACACACACACAGAGAAATGAAAATAGAGACTTCGATGGAGGAGGCTACAGTAAAGTGTCCCATATTAGAAAATATTTACATTAAAGTTGACATTTGAGTTATTTTATTTTTGTTTGTAAAATCATTTAAATACAATAGCCTGCACCCTCGATGGCCTATACCAAAATTCATGAATGAGTGGACAGACAGACAGACAGACAGACAGACACACACACACACACACACACACACACACACACACACACACACACACACAGAGACAGAGAGAAATGAAAATAGAGACTTTGATGGAGGCTACAGTAAAGTGTCCCATATGCCTTTTTGATTCCATCGCATCTGGTCTGTAGACAATCAGAAATATGTTCCTACTGCAAAACGACTCCCACTAATGTGCAGTGTGTGTTCATCAAAACACAGCTCACATGTCGTCCAGTGATCTGGAGCAGTCAAAACAGCTACAATTCTCCTGGGATCTCAGCCTGGAGTGGCTTGTTGTGACCATTGATCATGATTTTCTTTGATGCTACTGTATGTTTGATGTATGCCTCTGTCTGATCCACAGAGGGATAGTCACCTCTGTTGATTCTTTAAGGTTCATTTCTAATGGGAGCTTACTGTTTTCCCCCATCAAGCACATTCTGCTTTACAACTGTAGAATACTAGAAACAGCAAATAAACAAACAATCTTTTTCTGAATCTACAAAATCCAGTCTACTTCATTTGTCAGTGGAGTAGCTCTTGGTTTTGCCTATTACTCTTAAGAAATCATAGGTTTATATATTGTTCATTTTGTGTTTGAGATGGAGACAGCTCAGGAGTTTTGAATAGGTCGTATACTCACAGATAGGAGGTGAAGGCGCTCAGGTTGGAGGGAACGACGCTGAGACCGAGATCCACGCAGTCGACCCGCTGGGGCGCCCCATAGAGCCCCCCATCCCCTTCACACCTGCAGGCAGGGGGACAGATGCCCCTCGACCCCCTGCCATGAAGAACTCCCAGAGAGGTGAGGGTCAAAAAGAGCAAAACCAGAAGACGCTGCATCATATCTGTAGAGAGAGAGAGTGATCCTGCTGCAGGCCAGAGGTGATGTGATGTGAGAGACACAGGCAGCTCCAGCATCTGGTGGAGAAACCAGCATGTTCAACACTGGACATGCTGATGGAGAGAGAGAGAGAGAGATAGGGGGAGGGAGAGACAGTGAGAGAGAGAGGGAGAGATGGAGTGGCAAGGTTAGCAGGTCGGTTTGATATTGAGTGCTGTGATTTGCTGCCATCTCCTGGTGTTTGGTAGATGTTGTAGGGTGAGAGTGGCTGAGAGCAGTGGTTCCAAAACTAGGGTCCTTGCACCAGGAGGCCTTGAGACAAAGGCTTCCAGAGAGGCCACCATCAGCATGTTCTGAAAACTACTTTTATTTTATTCACGTGTTGTGTTGTGTTGTGTTGTGTTATGTTATGTATAATACTTATGATGTGCTACCATCTCCCCAGAACTTAAATCAGTGGTTGGGCGAGGATGGTGCCTGCCCGTTGTGTTCTAGCGTATGTACACTGAGGCATATACTGTCAGGGTGTAAGGTCAGTCTCTCCCAGGGGCGATACACCTGGCGTCACAACCAGGTGTTGAAATGTTTGGCAGCTGCAGTTGAGGAAAAGCGGCTAGAAGTAAATTCTCTAGTTGCTAGCAAAGAGACTAGACAGATCAAATTTGTACGTGAGGGAGAAAAGATTAGACCAATTAAGGTCAGGCACAAGTTAGGGCAGCTAAGTGTAGGTGGAGCCTGGGAAATGAGGGTTGACTTGAATGAACAGCTAGTCATCCCAGCATATATAGTTAGCACCCGGCTATGTCCGGACTTGTTACTGTGGTCTGAGGTAGAGAAGATAGTTTATTTTATCGAACTCACAGTCCCGTGGGAAGATCGAGTTGAGGAGGCTTATGAGCGCAAGAAAGCTAGGTATGCTGAAATGGCAGCAGAGGCAGAGCAGCGAGGTTGGAGGGCTCGAGTGCGGCCTGTAGAGGGGGGCTGCCGTGGTTTTGTGGCAAAGTCTTTTATTGCCTTACTAACTGAGTTGGGCATTCGGGGACGGAGCCTGAAACTTGCGGTTAGCAACATGTCTCAGGCAGCAGAACGAGCAAGTGAATGGCTGTGGCTAAGGAGGAAACATGCTAGCTGGGGAGCTCGCTAAGGTAAGATTGATTGTTTGTTGTTGGTCATGATTGACGGTCCGCATCAACAGGGCTGAATCATTGACAGTGGTGGTGTAGTTAAGATTGTCATACCTGAACCGACCTGGATAGCTAGGCTTAGATGGTGAGGTAATATGCAGTTGTGCGGTGGTAGCATGGAGGGGGGTGTTTCCAGGACGCTGGATTACACCGTTAAGCCTTCTTGAGGTGTCGTGGGCCTAACTTAACGAAACGTCGGTGAAGGAAGGTGCCCACTTGAAAACCCCAATGACATGCTTCATACTGCTGTTGGCTAGGGTAGGTAACTGGTGATTTGGACAAGGACAAGATGATATATTTTTCATATATAAATATATATAATGCCCATGTGATCACTGAAGTCCTATCAGATATAAAAATAATACAATTCATAACTTAGTATTGGTCACCATCAGATAGGGTGGCTTTCATTTGATAGGACACCTAGTGGACACATCTATCACTACATTTGTGTGTCTGCCTGTATTGATGTCATTTACCACCAAGCATTTGCAAACTGCAGCTGGTTTCCATCAAAAAAATAGCAATTTAAATTAAAAATGGTGGAAGTGAAAGACAGAAAGTTTGAGTAACTAACAAGTGTCTCGACCAAACCTGAGAAGATTGCTGATGTATCCTTGGTTTCTATAATTGAATGGTTGGTTGATAGAATGGTTACAGTTGTGTACGTAAGACACACCAACTCCTAAACTCAAGTGTCATACCTACAAATTATGTTCTATAAATAAAATGTGCCACATAGAATCTTTTCTTAATGACAAGTGTATCCCAAAATGAAAAACCAGGCATTATCTACTCACCACATGTCAACCAAAATGCAAAACCCAGACTATTTTAGAGCTGCAAAAAAAAGAAAGAAATGTCCATCAAATTTCTCAGCTTGTGCAGCAAAATCATTGGGCCCTATCTTGGTACAGGCGATATCGCCTATTTGCGCTTGTGCACCTGCCTTAAAGGAACACTCTGCCCATTTTCAACCAGCTTTGTATCATTAGAACATCAGTAGTATATCAGAAAACTGTAAACTGTTTTGAAGTCTGTCATTTAATTTTACAGTTATTGAGTGTTAAAGTGTGGACCAGTGACATCACTGGTCCACACTAACTCAAATTAATAACTCATTAACTCAAATCAACTCTCAATAACTGTCAAACTAGATGAATGACAGAATGTTTGACAGTTATTGAGAGTTGATTTGAGTTAATGAGTTATTCATTTGAGTTAGTGTGGACCAGTGATGTCACTGGTCCACACTTTAACACTCAATAACTGTCAAATTAAATGACAGACTTCAAAACCGTTTACAGTTTTCTGATATACTACTGATGTTCTAATGATACAAAGCTGGTTGAAAATGGGCGGAGTGTTCCTTTAAGGCAGGGAAGATAGCAGTCTGCCTTGTGCCAGTGTCCAGGTGTTATGCCGAGTTTTGCACCCCCGCCAGGCAGCAGCTAAACACAACCCCACCTCACGGGAGCATATTGCAATGATTTATACAGAAATGTAACTGTTTAAAAGTGATATAATTGTCTGGGTAGACGAGACCCCCCTGTTTTCTATTAGTTAAAACAGCCCCGAAATATGGTGGGGATGCAATTCTCGGTGGGGATGCGGAAATGTTCACGGCACCTGCCGCAGGTGCAAATTAGAGCCGTGCCAAATCATCTGCGCCCCCCAAATGTCTGCGCAAACGGGATTTGGGCGGTCTTAAGTACCAGAATTATTCACAGGTTGTGGCCAGGCAATGCCTGGGTGTTACATCAATCAGACCAATCAACCCGTCTCGCAATCGCTGTTAGCGCGAGGCATGCAATAGGTTGTAATTCTCTCCATGCATAATAGAGTGGACTCACTCATGTTGAGGACAGAGAGAGATGGAGAGAGCTTATTGACAGATCGTCTGTGGTGCCAACGACCCTCCGGGTTATGGGATAGGTGAAGGTGAATAGCCTCTTTGCTTCCCTCTTTGCGATGTGATAAAGGTTTCTCAGTGAGTTATAGTTGATTACCTCACTGAATTATCTGCTAATACCCAATTTTAACAGCAGAATTTGATGTCCAGGCATGGCAAGGCAAGTGTTTTGTGTTCAAATACAGTGTGCATTCAAAAAGCCATTATCTATCTCTATCTCATATATAGTTTTCACTGACATGCTCCGGTAAAAGACTCTGCTTGCTACTGTAGACTGTTGAGAACGAACCAATGTCGTTGAAAATTGGGATTTTAGAAATTAGTGAAGTGAACCGATCAGGACCAAGTCCAGTTGTGACACAGGAGTTTCAGTCTGGATTTAGAGCGCATCATAGCACAGAAACAGCATTACTGAAAGTTACAAATAACCTTCTAATTGCATCAGACAAAGGACTTCTCTCTGTCCTTGTTTTGCTAGACCTTATTACTGCCTTTGATACTATTGATCATCAGATCCTATTACAAATACTAGAACATTCAATTGGCATTAAAGGAACCGCATTAAGCTAGTTTAAGTCCTATCTATCAGATTGATTTCAGTTCATGCACATTAATGACGAATCCTCCATGCGTACAAAAGTTAGACATGGAGTTCCACAAGGTTCCGTGCTTGGGCCGATCCTGTTCATCTTACTTTCCTTGGGTGATATTATCAGGAAGCACTTACCGTAAATTCCGGACTATAAGCCGCGGCTTTTTTCCCGTTTTTTGGCCCCTGTGGCTTATATAACGGTGCGGCTTATCTATGGATTTTTTCAGAAAAAAAAATACAAATACAAATAAAATCTCTCTTTTTTAGCACTCTTTCTAACTATAAATCCACTTCTGTTTTAATTTCCTCTCTTGCCCTCTTTTCACCACACCGCGGACACTGTGTGCACTGTAAAAATAAACAACGGTGGTGTTGTGTTATGTTGTTTTGTTGAAATGTTACGGTAATACGGTAAATGGGAGCTTCCTCAAACAGCCATCTCTTTCCCGACAATCCCCTCTGTGCGTGACCACTTACATATGGTAATTACGGTAAGCAAACGGCCACTCGGCCAACAACTCCCTCCCCCGACTACCAGGAGAAAATCACAAACTTCGGCGAATTCACACAAAGGAAGATCAAGGAATATTCACAACAAGACGAGCAGTAGAAGCAACACTCTCACTTACCATGGGGAAGGTACGCAGAAATTCACACGACGCAGCTTTCAAGTTGAAAGCAGTCAATCTCGCATTAAAAGAGGGAAACAGAGCAGCAGCGCGTAACCTGGGCATCGACGAGTCAATGGTGAGGCGTTGGACGGTGCAGCAGGAGGAACTGTCTCAGTGCAAGAAGACCAAAAAGTCCTTCAGAGGTCATAAAAGCAGATGGCCCGAACTTGAAGATTCCCTTGAAGATTGGGTGTTGACCCAGAGAGCAGACGGCCGAGGCGTTTCCACGGTGCAGATCCGACTGAAGGCCAAAACAGTCGCCACCGAAATGAAAATTGAACATTTCATAGGTGGCCCATCTTGGTGCTTCCGATTCATGAGACGAAAGGGACTGTCCGTCCGGGCGAGAACTACTGAACAACTCCCTCCCGACTACCAGGAGAAAATCACAAACTTCGGCGAATTCACACAAAGGAAGATCACGGAATATTATAGGAGTGTGAAAACATCCACAATCACCAACGGGTTCCAAAACGCTGGACTGCTGCGGGATGAAGAGGATGACGCCGCCACAGCTGGCGCTGAGGGCCGTCAGAGGCTTCAGAGGCTGTTCGATGCCGACAGTGACGAAGAGGAGTTCGTTGGTTTTGAGTGACAATGAAGGAGAGAGGAGAGTGGTTGACGAAGCCACCCTGAACCTGTTCGTTTCCGACACTGAAGATGAGGACTTTGGTGGTTTCAGTACGCAGGAAGAAGAGGAAGACGAGGATTAGTGACTTGACTTCTCTGGTTACAGGTTTGCTGCACATATAGCCTATTGTTGTGTGATTTTGTCTGGGGATTAGTGACCTGACTTTTGTTTTGTTTTGTTGAAATGTTAATAAATGGGAGCTTCCCCAAACAGCCATCTCTTTCCCGACATTCCTCTCTGTGCACGAACCCTTTCATATGGTAATTAAACATCAAAACACCCGCGGCTTATAGACCGGTGCGGCTTATATAAGAAAAAAATAGTCAATTTTGGTGCTGCGGCTTATAGACCGGTGCGCCTTATAGTCCGGAATTTACGGTAATAAATTCCCATTGTTATACAGATGATACCCAATTATATCTATCAGTCAATCAATCAATCAATATCCTTTATTTAACCAGGTAAAAAAAAAAAATTTAGATTAAAACCTCTCAGTGAAACCAGATGAAATTAATCAATTAATTAAACTTCAACCATGTCTTAAGGACATAAAGAACTGGATGACATGCAATTTTCTGCTTCTAAATTCATCCAAACCCCAAGTTATTGTGCTTGGCCCTAAGCACCTTAGAGAAACATTATCTAATGATATAGGTCAGTGATACTCAACTTGCGGCCCGGGTGCCAGATGCGGCCCGCAACACGGTGCAGAGTGGCGCCCCTTGAATTAGAATATATCACAATAAAAACTAACATAAAATAAAGTTTGACTGAGCTCTAGCGAAATTATCAAATACTGCCGTCTGCTCGCTACCCAGGCACTTATGTATGTACTTAACCTAACTAACTATCCGGTGTGCACAACATTGTTAGACTAAACTCCGGCACCCCAAAAACCTACAATCCGCTACAGATACATTTATATTGTTTGGTTATTAACTGGCCCCTGACCTCCTATCATTTCACAAAAGTGGCCCCCGGGCAAAGCAAGTTGAGTACCGGTATCCCTGATATAGGTATTCTGGATGGCATTATCTTGGCCTCTAGCTCTACCGTAAGGAATTTGGGAGTTATCTTTGATCAGGATTTGTCCTTTACGTCCTGCATAAAACAAATGTCAAGAAGTGCCTTCTTTCACTTACGTAACATTGCAAAAATCTAGCACTTCCTGTCTCAGAAAGATGCAGAAAAATTAGTTCATGCATTTGATACTTCTAGGCTGGATTACTGCAACTCTGTATTATCAGGTTGCCCCAAAAAGTCCCTAAAGACTCTCCAGCTGATTCAGAATGCTGCTGCACGTGTTCTGACAAGAACACGGAAAAGAGATCATATTTCTCCCATACTAGCCTCCTACTGGCTCCCAGTAAAATCCAGAATATAATTTAAAATCTTTCTACTAACCTATAAGGCACTAAATGGTCAGGCACCATCATATCTTAAGGAGCTCATAGAACCTTATTACCCTACTAGAGCACTGTGCTCCCAGAATGCAGGTCTACTCGTGGTTCCTAGAATTTTAAAAAGTAGAATGGGAGGCAGAGCTTTCATCTATCAGGCTCCTCTCCTTTGGAACCATCTTCCAGTCTAGGTCCAGGAGGCAGACACCCTCTCCACATTTAAGGGTAGACTTATGGATCCTGGACCACTTACTGTATATGACTATTTATTGTCCTGTTCTTATTACAGCTGCTACTGTTTCTACTGTCATAACTGTGCATTACAATTACTACTTGTGCTCTTACTTATTATATTTGTCTAATGGTATCATTATTACTTCCATTACTGTGCCTCTCTCTCTGTCTCTCTCTCTGTCTCTCTCTCTCTCTCTCTCTCTCTCTCTGTCTCTCTCTGTCTCTCTCTCTCTCTCTCTCTCTGTCTCTCTCTCTCTCTCTCTCTCTCTCAACCCACCCGCTCATGGCAGATGAACGCCCACCAGGAGGTCTGCTCAAGGTTTTCTTCCCTGTTAAAGTTAGTCACACCATCAACAACATGGACTGGCGGGAGAGACGTCACTTATGCGACTGGTTGTGCGTAGTCTTTCTGATTTATAACTTACAGTATAGTACCACAGTTTTACCACAAACTGCAACTTCCTTGACTTGCAAAGTTATCTTTTACAAACATGATATGTGTACCCCGTGGCACAACGGGGTACACGTCCGTGGCTAAAGCTCAGGAGGTAGAGCGGGTCGGCCAATGACGCAAGGGTTGGCGGTTCGATCCCCGCTCCCTCCCAGCTGCTGTCGTTGTGTCCTTGGGCAAGACACTTAACCCTCCTTGCCTCGTATGATTGGTATAATTGGTATGAATGTAGACATGAATGGTATGATTGGTATGGTTGGTATGAATGTAGACATGAATGATGGTGGTTCGGAGGGGCCGTTGAGCGCCAATGTGTGGCTGCCATGCTTATGAACCACCGGTATGAATGGTGTGAACGAATAATGACTCTGTGAAGCGCTTTGAGCCTTGGAAAGGCGCTATATAAATCCAATCATTATTATTATTATTACAATTCAAACGGCATAAAAAAAAAGTAATGTTTGTCTCCGTTCACCACCATTCATATTTTTTCAGACGCTGGTACACAGAGAAAGGCAGGAAGTGACGTTCACTTTGGCTCTCTATAGCTAATACTAATAATAATCTATGCATACTTCAATATTGTTTATTTATCGCAAATTCATATTGTCATCACAATATCCATACTGTACATACATCCATCTTCAACCGCTTATCCGGGGTCAGGTCGCGGAGGTAGCAGTTCCAGCAGGGGACCCCAGACTTCCTTTTCCCGGGCCACATTAGCCAGCTGGGTCCTGACGCGTTCCCAGGCCAGCGTGGAGATATCACCTCTTCACTAAGCCCTCGGTCTGCCCCGTGGTCTCCTCCCATCTGGACGTGCCTGGAACACCTCCCTATAGGGAGGCGACCAGGTGGCATCCTTACCAGATGCCTGAACCATCTCAACTGGCTCCTTTCTACGCAAAGGAGCAGCGGCTCTACTCCGAGTCTCTCATGGATGACGGAGCTTCTCACCTTGTCCCTAAGGGAGATGCCAGCCACCCTCCTGAGAAAACCCATTTCAGCCAGTTGTATCCACGATCTTGTTCTTTCGTTCATGACCCATCCTTCATGGCCATAGTTGAGGGTAGAAACGAAGACTGACCAGTAGATTGAGAGCTTCGCCTTCTGGCTCAGCTCTGTTTTTGTCACAACGGTGCGGTAAAGCGAACGCAATATCTCTCCTGCTGTTCCGATTCTCCAGTCAATCTCTCGCTCCATTGTCCCCCTCACTCGAGAACAACACCCCAAGATACTTGAACTCCTAGGTCTCATGGAGTAGACAGTCCACTGGTTTCCTGCTGAGAACCATGGCCTCTGGTCAATATTATCGCACATCGCAGATTGTCCTCATCTGGTGCAGGCCTATATAACAGCAACATATTTAAATGCCCAGAAGGTGAGTGTGTGTCTTTGACTACAGAAGACAACAAGTGGAAGCTTCACAAAACTCTCTTCCTTCATCAACAGAAGGTCAAGGAGAGGAAGTGACCCTGGGCGAGGGAGCAATGCCCGTTGGAATTATTACCAGCCAGGACCCTGGCCGGGCCCCCGGCCCGCCTCGCAGGGCAGCCGTGCCTGATCATAAAACCCTGGGCTGCTTCCTCTTCAGGATGTTAGGTGCTCTCTGTCACTCAGCACGCTGGCAGAGGAACCAAACCTCACCACCAGAAGACTCTTCCTCCCCTCGCTGACCTCTGACCTTTGTCTCCTCCTCGTGTCAAGCTGGACTGATGCATTACCAGTGGGCTAGCTCGGGGTTTTACAGAGGAAGCTGCGGAAGTGATCCTGAAGCCTGTAGTTCCTCAAATGGCCACTTGAGGCTGGACCCAGAAGGTGAGTCATTCCCGTTCACCCCCATGCTAAGATGCCCCATTTTGTAACAGTGATTAGGCATATTTACAGAATGGTCTGAAACATGGTTTGGTCTATATAGCTCATTTCACCTTTCATAACACAACTGTACGGGGGCCAATTTTTATATAATTTGTCCGTTTAGAGTCAAATGAACAATAGAAAAGACTATGTTTTGGGGGTGATTGACAGGTCGCCTGTCCAGTGATCGCACAGCTTGCCGATCACGGACCAATAGCAGGCGGAGCTGCGGCTCTGGGAAACCCCTCGTCTTGTGCCGTCTTCTGTGAGCTGCGCATAATTAATGATAACGGTAGGCTATATCCATATATAAACAACGGTAGGCTATATCCATATATAAACAACGGTAGACTATATCCATATATAAACAACGGTAGGCTATATCCATATATAAACAACGGTAGGCTATATCCATATATAAACAACGGTAGGCTATATCCATATATAAACAACGGTAGGCTATATCCATATATAAACAACGGTAGGCTATATCCATATATAAACAACGGTAGGCTATATCCATATATAAACAACGGTAGGCTATATCCATATATAAACAACGGTAGGCTACGTCCATATATTATATATAATGTAAGAGATAATCAACGACTAGGTGTGCATTAGACGATTTCAATGCACGACATGGAGGCGAAGAAACTTGTTGCTTGGTTGCTTCCGCAAACTGCATTCAAATCATATAATGCACAGCTAGGAGTTGATTATCATTCATTATACCATGCAGGTCATTTGCCAACAATATAAAATAAAATCGCAAATTTTTGGTGCAAGTTAAGCAATCAAAATCTGAAGTTTTTCACAAGCCATAACTCTGTTCACCTAGCAACACTTGGGAAACAGACTATTACCTGGAACAACCATTACCATCCTGTCAGCTTCTCATGCAATGGAAACGTTGTTTGCTGTTCCAGTAAATAGCGTGAACCTTGGATACGAGCCGGTATGGCACAGAGAAGCTAGTCCGCTCAGTTGGAGTAGCTGAGAGCGAGTTGAATAATGTTAGCTGTGCTGTTTGATTAAACAGCTGTGCAGGTTGGAGAGTGGATGGATTTACAACATGTGATTAGACTTGAGCCGGACTAAGTGTGCGTTACACCGTTTTAATGCACACCTGCCGGCCAATCAGAAACGAGTATTCACCCAGGCCATGGTATATATGTTCTGTGTGAACATTTAAAAATCCACATGGCTAATGTGGAAAACAAAACAGTATATACCCTGAAGGCCTGTTTTCTTCTAGTCCAGCAGTGAGCTAGCAGGATAGGTTGGCACTGTGCCTCCTCAGACAGACAGTTCAGCCAATCCATCTCTCCCCAAGGGGTCAAAGGTCAGGGTCTGGGCATGCATTCAAAGTCATTGCCGTTCACTGATTGGCTGAGGAAGCGTCTAATTGCAAAGGAACAGGAGGCTTCCTGGGCAAACCCAACCTGCCTGCCTGGACTGAAAGACAAGGAGGAAGAGCTTTACGACGACCTGTTACCACCTGTGTGTGTGTGTGTGTGTGTGTGTGTGTGTGTGTGTGTCTGTCTGTGCGCGCGCGTGTACACCTTCATATTCAGTGTGTGTGTGTGTGTGTGTGTGTGTGTGTGTGTGTGTGTGTGTGTGCTCCTTCATATGCAGTCCTTTCGTGCATGTGTAAGTGTGAAAAGTGCTATACAAATATAGCTATTGTTATAGAGCCTTAGCCTTAGCCTTAGCCTTTCCTGCATTTACATTTCAGGTATTTACTGTAGCTATGCTCAACTGGCATAATTTTTAACATCAATCAAACACCAAACACATTTATTTTGAGACAATCACTGTAAACAAAACGGTCATTCTGTGCCATTTCCCCCCCCAAAAAGAGCAATACATTTTTTTTAATGCAACCTATGCTACTCCTCGCAAGCAAATTAATTTCATAATATCCTAAAAAAAAGGATATGCATATGAATGCAGACCCATCTTTGGACAACACATTCATATCTACAAACAAGCCTCTAACAGGCGATATGGTACAGTAGTCCACTCAGACTTAGCACCTAAAAAACCTTGCACCTTCCTGGACAATCTACACGGCAATTTGAGATGTAACTCATGTACTCAATGCAACTTCACAACAAGAAGCAGCCACTTCAACCACCCACAGAATGGCCCAGCCATTAAAACCAAAGGCTAAATCACATGTTCCACCACCAGTGTGATTTACAAGCTTAAGTGGACTAGGTTATGTGGGGAAGACTAACATTGCATAGCAGAACAGCGTAGTGCCATACTGTAACGCACAGGTGATATAAAGAGACACTTTAATGAACTCAACCATATCCTAAACATAGGAAATGTGAGGCCAGTCAAGGTGAATCAGTGCTTACAGTAGACAGACCATCACATAACCAAAAGGTCACGGGTTCAATCCCAGCAAATAGTCTTCTCAATAACTTTGCTTCTACTCTAGGCTACTACAAGCTCCTCATTGGCACCAAATCCACCCTCAATAAAACCGGACCCATCACCCTCACCATTGACGACTCCACCATCACCCCCTCCCCCCTGGCACGCAACCTTGGTTTCATCCTGGACCCCACCCTCTCCTTCGATCCCCACGTCAGCTCCGTTGTCAAAACTTCATATTTCCATCTCCCAAACATCGCCAAAGTCAGACACTGCCTCTCCCCCCCTGCTGCTCAATCCCTCATCCATGCCTTCATCTCCTCCCGCCTCGACTACTGCAACTCCCTCCTCACCGGCATCACCTCCCGTTCCCTCCATAGACTCCAGATGGTCCAAAACTCAGCTGCCCGCCTGCTCACTCACACCCGGTCCCGCGATCACATCACCCCTGTCCTCCACTCTCTCCACTGGCTCCCCGTCAAGCAACGCATCGACTTCAAATGACTCCTCCTCACCTTCAAAGCCCTTCACAGCCTAGCCCCCCCCCCTACCTGACTGACCTCCTCATCCCCCATCGCCCCTCCCGTACACTCCGATCCTCTTCTACTGCCACCCTCATCATCCCCCCATCCAGACTCAAAACCTTTGGTGACCGTGCGTTCTCCCGCGCCGCACCCCGACTTTGGAACTCCCTCCCCCAGACCGTCCGAGACTCTCCCTCACTCCCCACTTTCAAAACCCCACTTAAAACCTATCTGTTCTCCCAAGCTTACAACCTCCCCTACCCCTGACCACCTCCTCCAAACCATCACCCTCCGGCCCCCCCCATCCCCCCCTGCCCCTCCCTCTCCTCTGCTTCTCCATACAACCTTGCCCTGAACCGCCACTGTTATTTGTAACTGTTCCCTGTAACTGTTGCCTGTTTCTGTTCCCTGTTGCTTGTCTTTTGTTTCTCTGTTAAGCGTCTTTGGGTCTTGAAAAGCGCTATATAAAATAAATGAATTATTATTATTATTAAGCGTTACTGAGGCACTAAACCCCTGAACAAACTGGGTCTACTTCTAAAAATGCTACAGATAAAAAATAAAATAAACATCAGTAGGCCTATAGCATTTATAGTATAGCATTTAACGATGCTATACAGGACGATGCTATCAGTACAGCATCGTCCTGTATAGCTTCGTCACCAGGCATAATTCCCGTAAACAAATGAGGCCATGGCCGATATGATTGGTAGCTGCCGATTCAGAGTCACCAGGCAGTGCTGCATAGACGTCACCAGGCAGTGCTGCATAGGAGTCACCAGGCAGTGCTGCATAGGAGTCACCAGGCAGTGCTGCATAGACGTCACCATGCTGCATAGACGTCACCAGGCAGTGCTGCATAGACGTCACCAGGCAGCGCTGCATAGGAGTCACCAGGCAGTGCTGCATAGGAGTCACCAGGCAGTGCTGCATAGGAGTCACCAGGCAGTGCTGCATAGACGTCACCATGCTGCATAGACGTCACCAGGCAGTGCTGCATAGACGTCACCAGGCAGTGCTGCATAGGAGTCACCAGGCAGTGCTGCATAGACGTCACCAGGCAGTGCTGCATAGGAGTCACCAGGCAGTGCTGCATAGGAGTCACCAGGCAGTGCTGCATAGGAGTCACCAGGCAGTGCTGCATAGACGTCACCAGGCAGTGCTGCATAGGAGTCACCAGGCAGTGCTGCATAGGAGTCACCAGGCAGTGCTGCATAGACGTCACCAGGCAGTGCTGCATAGGAGTCACCAGGCAGTGCTGCATAGGAGTCACCAGGCAGTGCTGCATAGGAGTCACCAGGCAGTGCTGCATAGACGTCACCAGGCAGTGCTGCATAGACGTGCTGTTGGTTTTACAGACTGAGACAAAAAAACATCCTGGAATGATTTCTCTATAGGTCGAGTCGATGTCTCGCCATAGACGCTCCGTTAGATGGCTGGGGGCGTGGTCAGGGTGGGGTAAATCTCCCGTTCTCCCAATTCAGCAAAGGTAGCATTTAGCTGCTAGGCCAGCCCAGGCAGACAGGATCGGGGATTCAACCACCGCAGTAAACGCACATCTGAACAGATGTCTATGTACCTGCTTTTGAATCCCCAATCCTGTAGTTAGAGCCGCAGCACCTTCCTTACCCCACTCGAGCACCAGCCGTATACCATTTTGTGGGCGTTCCCACACATGCCGACTGTCTCTATATAGCCCTGTTGGATTTGGGTAAGGTGGATTCAGAAATCAGGGAAAGTGGATACTGAAGCAAAAAAAAAGTTTGAGAACCACTGGATAGGCAACTAAAACAACTTTGTTCAAGTGAAGGTTAGGGTTAAGGTTATGCTTAAATAACAAAAACGTTAAATGAGACTGGGGTTGAAATGTAGACTTGGAACAAGCTGGGATGTGAACCCGCGGTCTCCGGTGTCAGAGAACCCCTCGGTCTCCGGTGTCAGAGAACCCCGCGGTCTCCGGTGTCAGAGAACCCCGTGGTCTCCGGTGTCAGAGAACCCCGTGGTCTCCGGTGTCAGAGAACCCCGCGGTCTCCGGTGTCAGAGAACCCCTCGGTCTCCGGTGTCAGAGAACCCTGTGGTCTCCGGTGTCAGAGAACCCCGCGGTCTCCGGTGTCAGAGAACCCCGCGGTCTCCGGTGTCAGAGAACCCCGCGGTCTCCGGTGTCAGAGAACCCCGCGGTCTCCGGTGTCAGAGAACCCCGCGGTCTCCGGTGTCAGAGAACCCTGCGGTCTCTGGTGTCAGAGAACCCCTCGGTCTCCGGTGTCAGAGAACCCTGCGGTCTCTGGTGTCAGAGAACCCCTCGGTCTCCGGTGTCAGAGAACCCCGCGGTGTCCGGTGTCAGAGAACCCCGCGGTCTCCAGTGTCAGAGGCTAATGTTACGCCCTCCGCCACCCTGACCACAACCTAGTCTACTTTCCACTGTGCTATTAGTTTCAATAGCACTCTATAATGTCGTTCAATAGCCTACTTGTCTAGAAATGTTAATATTCAACATATTTTTACTTAATGTTGACGCGCAACATATCAACATATCAATATACATATCAACATATCAACATATCAATATATCAACATATCAACATATCAACATATCAACATATCAACATATCAATATATCAACATATCAACATATCAACATATCAACATATCAACATATCAATATATCAACATATCAATATATCAACATATCAACATATCAACATATCAACATATCAACATATCAATATATCAACATATCAATATATCAACATATCAACATATCAACATATCCGTGGTTTGCAGAAACATAAAATGCCAGTTTTATTCTGGCGAATGAG
>NC_139652.1:1796510-1876510 GCF_964638095.1 Poromitra crassiceps
AATGTGTAAAAATGAGATTACTTTGTCAAAAAATTGGACTGTTGTACCCATCCTCCAAAACAGTGGTTCTGAGAACCTTTTCCCCCCACATCAAGGACCCTTAAAGTGACACAAATTAGATTAGACCATCTGACCATGGACCCCCATTTGATAAGATTCTGTCCTATAGGGTCGCCCATCTGATACGTTTTTTTGCTTTTAGATTACAGAAAGTGTATGCAACCCATGACCAAAATAGTCATCTGTCATTGTGTTACTTATGGATGGAATTATAGTGAAAAAAACATTATTCCCCACTTTAACCACTGCTCTAAAAAATATTGTCTTAATTAATGTTGTGCATTTAATGCTTTTGAAATAGTGCATGCACTTTTTCAAAACAAAACGCACAAGAATCATGTTTCCCCCATTTAATTCCACTTTAATGTATGTACTTTAATGTTGTATTTGATTATATTTGTAATAAATAGATAAATAAATAAAATAAATAAAATAAATAAAATAAAATAAATAAAATAAATAAAATAAAATAAATAAATAAAGTGTTCCCCAGGCAGGCAGCAGTGTGCGCTGCAGACAGGCAGGTTAGGGCTCTGTGGAGGCTGCGAGGTCAGGATGTGAAGGGTGGAGGAGATGTCCTGCCTGCCTGGTGAGAACATTCTCTGCTCCTCCTCTTCCTCCTGCACATTCCCCCAGACCGCCACAGGATGTTAGGGAGTGGGACTGATGGGGGCAGGGGTGTGTGGAGGGGTGGAGTTACTGGTTGATTTAGCACCCTGTCCTGTCGCACCAAACGTGTGGTTGAACGGTCGAAGTTAAGAGCAGGAAAAAGGAGTTTGAATTCAAAGGCCCTGAAACTCTGCTGCCCCAAGTGATTCTGCGGGGGAAAGACACAGAGGGTTGGCAGACTTGGTACAGATAGAAACAGGTGGAGAGAGGGAGAGAGAGAGGGGGGAGCATCTCGTTTCGAGGTCAATAGTGGTTCAAAGCTGGTGAAACACGCACACGCACGCATGCACACACACACATGCATGCACACGTGCACACACACACACACACACACACAGTTTAAAGCAGCTACGAGCAACTTTTTCGATTGTTATTAAACAGTATAAATTTAATATCAATGCATCACATCTTACCTCTAATAGTCGACGAGACCAACGCAGAGTAGTCTCGCTTGAACCCCGAGTGAATCGGCCAGTGTAGTCTGTCTGTGGCCAGGGAAGATCAGGAAGTGAAATGAAACGGTTTGCAGCAGCCACTTCGGCCATAACCACAAAATAACTTCCAAAAAACCTGTTAGAATATAACGAGAGATGTTCGCGAGAGTATGCGTGGCGTTCAAATTGTTTATGCTATGTTGCTAGGCAGCGCGAACGAGGTAGGCAGGCAGCTGCGTTTCACTTCCGGGTTTCACTTCCGCGTTTCACTTCCGGGTAGCTGGGCCGGCGGTAAGGAGAGAGAGAGAGAGAGCCCCCTGTTGACGCGAGTTTAGACAGACACAGACTTAATAATCATCCAAGGGAGCAATCTCCGATTCAAACGGCTTTGGTCTCAGCTACTATTATAGGTAAGATGTGATGCATCAATATTGTAATTATACTGTTTAATAACAATCGAAAAAGTTGCTCGTAGCTGCTTTAAGAAACGTCTGGAAATCAATGGAGAATTCATTTCCTCATTGGGGAGACTTTGGCACGCTATGGAGAGTGCGGCTCGAAACAGACATGCGCTGCGTGCACGTACGCACGCACGCACTGTCGGAGAAAGGGGAGAGGGGGTGCACCAGAAGGGTCGGACCTGCAAATCTGTACTGCTTACTTCAACACCTGGGTGTGATTTTTCTTTCAAATGAATGCCTAGCTTCCTGCATTCGGTCTATTTCTAACATGATTGATGCAACTTTAAGCCTTGAATATACTTCTGTGCCAGCCTCGACTTGCGGCAGCTAGTCCTGTATACCCAAACATCAGCTAGTCCTGTATACCCAAACATCAGCTAGTCCTGTATACCCAAACATCACCTAGTCCTGTATACCCAAACATCAGCTAGTCCTGTATACCCAAACATCACCTAGTCCTGTATACCCAAACATCAGCTAGTCCTGTATACCCAAACATCACCTAGTCCTGTATACCCAAACATCAGCTAGTCCTGTATACCCAAACATCACCTAGTCCTGTATACCCAAACATCACCTAGTCCTGTATACCCAAACATCAGCTAGTCCTGTATACCCAAACATCACCTAGTCCTGTACACCCAAACATCAGCTAGTCCTGTATACCCAAACATCAGCTAGTCCTGTATACCCAAACATCAGCTAGTCCTGTATACCCAAACATCAGCTAGTCCTGTATACCCAAACATCAGCTAGTCCTGTATACCCAAACATCACCTAGTCCTGTATACCCAAACATCAGCTAGTCCTGTATACCCAAACATCAGCTAGTCCTGTATACCCAAACATCAGCTAGTCCTGTATACCCAAACATCACCTAGTCCTGTATACCCAAACATCAGCTAGTCCTGTATACCCAAACATCAGCTAGTCCTGTATCACAAACATCAGCTAGTCCTGTATACCCAAACATCACCTAGTCCTGTATACCCAAACATCAGCTAGTCCTGTATACCCATACATCAGCTAGTCCTGTATACCCAAACATCACCTAGTCCTGTATACCCAAACATCACCTAGTCCTGTATACCCAAACATCAGCTAGTCCTGTATACACAAACATCACCTAGTCCTGTATACCCAAACATCATCTAGTCCTGTATACCCAAACATCAGCTAGTCCTGTATACCCAAACATCACCTAGTCCTGTATACCCAAACATCAGCTAGTCCTGTATACCCAAACATCAGCTAGTCCTGTATACCCAAACATCACCTAGTCCTGTATACCCAAACATCACCTAGTCCTGTATACACAAACATCAGCTAGTCCTGTATACCCAAACATCACCTAGTCCTGTATACCCAAACATCACCTAGTCCTGTATACCCAAACATCAGCTAGTCCTGTATACCCAAACATCACCTAGTCCTGTATACCCAAACATCAGCTAGTCCTGTATACCCAAACATCACCTAGTCCTGTATACCCAAACATCACCTAGTCCTGTATACCCAAACATCAGCTAGTCCTGTATACCCAAACATCACCTAGTCCTGTATACCCAAACATCAGCTAGTCCTGTATACCCAAACATCAGCTAGTCCTGTATACCCAAACATCAGCTAGTCCTGTATACCCAAACATCAGCTAGTCCTGTATACCCAAACATCAGCTAGTCCTGTATACCCAAACATCACCTAGTCCTGTATACCCAAACATCAGCTAGTCCTGTATACCCAAACATCAGCTAGTCCTGTATACCCAAACATCACCTAGTCCTGTATACCCAAACATCAGCTAGTCCTGTATACCCAAACATCAGCTAGTCCTGTATACCCAAACATCACCTAGTCCTGTATACCCAAACATCACCTAGTCCTGTATACCCAAACATCACCTAGTCCTGTATACCCAAACATCAGCTAGTCCTGTATACCCAAACATCACCTAGTCATGTATACCCAAACATCAGCTAGTCCTGTATACCCAAACATCAGCCAGTCCTGTATACCCAAACATCAGCTAGTCCTGTATACCCAAACATCAGCTAGTCCTGTATACCCAAACATCACCTAGTCCTGTATACCCAAACATCAGCTAGTCCTGTATACCCAAACATCAGCTAGTCCTGTATACCCAAACATCACCTAGTCCTGTATACCCAAACATCAGCTAGTCCTGTATACCCAAACATCAGCTAGTCCTGTATACCCAAACATCACCTAGTCCTGTATACCCAAACATCACCTAGTCCTGTATACCCAAACATCACCTAGTCCTGTATACCCAAACATCACCTAGTCCTGTATACCCAAACATCAGCTAGTCCTGTATACCCAAACATCACCTAGTCCTGTATACCCAAACATCAGCTAGTCCTGTATACCCAAACATCACCTAGTCCTGTATACCCAAACATCACCTAGTCCTGTATACCCAAACATCAGCTAGTCCTGTATACCCAAACATCAGCTAGTCCTGTATACCCAAACATCACCTAGTCCTGTATACCCAAACATCACCTAGTCCTGTATACCCAAACATCAGCTAGTCCTGTATACCCAAACATCACCTAGTCCTGTATACCCAAACATCACCTAGTCCTGTATACCCAAACATCAGCTAGTCCTGTATACCCAAACATCACCTAGTCCTGTATACCCAAACATCAGCTAGTCCTGTATACCCAAACATCAGCTAGTCCTGTATACCCAAACATCAGCTAGTCCTGTATCACAAACATCACCTAGTCCTGTATACCCAAACATCACCTAGTCCTGTATACCCAAACATCACCTAGTCCTGTATACCCAAACATCACCTAGTCCTGTATACACAAACATCACCTAGTCCTGTATACCCAAACATCATGACAGCTTGATGAGGGGTCGCAGGAGATTCCCCAGCAAAATGAGTAAAATCGTGTGATTTCACTAGGATTTCAGAGACTAGAAGTTAGTCCAAGGAGAGAATGTAGTCGAGTGCATATACTTGGTAATAGCTTTCACTCTCTCCTGTTATCTCAACCATCCACGGTTGGAAAAAATGGTTTGCACTTGAAAAGCTATATAGATTCATGATGAAGTTGTATAAAATGATAATAAAACAAAGCATGGTTTAATGTTATTCTTGTCCGTGTGTTGTTCTTGTGTCATAATATGTGTCCCCACATTGAGCATCTCTGTCGTTTGTGTGTCCTGTCCTCCTGGTGGATGTTTTCTCCGTCAGGATTATTAGAACATCTGAACATGTGGGACGTGCTTCTGAGAGACGAGCGTTTCCCCCGTCGTCGGTGAGCAGGGCCTTTACTACCAAACGTCCAAAACAATAGAATAGAAGGAAGCGCTGCTGGCTGACTTTTTCCTCCCCAGAAAGGCGCACTTCCCTTCCAACACTTCTATTCTGCTCATCTGAAGCTGGTAGACGCATGAAACCACCAGTCAGAGGAACATGGATACTTGTTTTTTGGTTCTATTTCTTCTTCTGAGATTCTCCTCTGCATGTAAGTACTGCTGTGATACTGTCATCATCATGTTTGCCTGGGCGTTTGTGTCAGGCACAAGATAGCCAGCTACGGAAACTGAATAGTTATCCTTATCTGCGTTACAAAGGCGGGCCCCTCTTAACAGTTTTGTATTGAAAGGGAATGGAATTGTGATTTGTGGGTTATCAAAACTTTGAGGAGGTTCATGCTTGTTATGATTTCTGTAAAGCTGTTCGATTCACTCTTAACGGCGTAAGTGCAACATTCTGCTACAAACAGATGAAGTGAAAAGAGAACTCAATCAAAATGTGTGTGCTGCATTAAAATGTCTGTTTCGTCAATAATGAAGTGACTGTAAAGTAGACGAGAAATATGAATTTGGATTAAAAGACGGATTTAAAAGTATTAAAAACATAAAATATGAACTGCTAAGACAATAAATGTCACAATTGTCCAATATTTCTCAAGGCCCATCAAAAGAGAATTGAAACTGAAAGGATGAAAATCACAAAATTCATTCAAAGTGGCTCCTGTTCTCTGTTCAGCTAAGATGAAAGCTCTTTAAAGCAGTTAAATAAGAGACCATATTGAATAATTATCCAGTGGAGGCTGGTGAGGAAAGAGCTTGGTCAAATTCAAATTAAAGGTTATTACGGACCACAAATGATCAGCTAACTCTATTGCAAGTTACCTGAGACTAAACAGATTATATTCCTACAATGTTCTATATAGGTTATTTATGGTATTTATTTTATCTCCTCCTATGCTGGTATCATGTATTAATGTAATATAGTTTTGCTGTGATATTTCTATAGTAGCATTCCAAAATGTATTATAATTATTTCCCTTTTCCATTAAAAGAGTTTGTTTGTTTGTTTGGACTACAGTACTTGCCACCTATGTTGATGGCTGGGCGTCAGCTGGGGATGGCAAGGTGTGGGAACTCAGTATACCGTAACCAGATGAGTCCAGACTTGATCTTGTCGTTTTTATTATCATGTAGCAAAAGTTATCAGAAACTATTTTGGAAGCCGAATAAACAAGGGAGTGTGGGGGGATCACATTTTCACATTTGAAGACCATTTGGGATCAAAGTTCCCTCTGAGCTGATAGTCTGGTCAGCTATACCTTCAGACTTCAGTATCTGTATTATAGTCTGGTCAGGTGATACTATACCTTCAGACTTCAGTATCTGTATTATAGTCTGGTCAGGTGATACTATACCTTCAGACTTCAGTATCTGTATTATAGTCTGCTCAGGTGATACTATACCTTCAGACTTCAGTATCTGTATTATAGTCTGGTCAGGTGATACTATACCTTCAGACTTCAGTATCTGTATTATAGTCTGGCCAGGTGATACTATACCTTCAGACTTCAGTATCTGTATTATAGTCTGCTCAGGTGATACTATACCTTCAGACTTCAGTATCTGTATTATAGTCTGCTCAGGTGATACTATACCTTCAGACTTCAGTATCTGTATTATAGTCTGGTCAGGTGATACTATACCTTCAGACTTCAGTATCTGTATTATAGTCTGGTCAGGTGATACTATACCTTCAGACTTCAGTATCTGTATTATAGTCTGGTCAGGTGATACTATACCTTCAGACTTCAGTATCTGTATTATAGTCTGCTCAGGTGATACTATACCTTCAGACTTCAGTATCTGTATTATAGTCTGGTCAGGTGATACTATACCTTCAGACTTCAGTATCTGTATTATAGTCTGGTCAGGTGATACTATACCTTCAGACTTCAGTATCTGTATTATAGTCTGCTCAGGTGATACTATACCTTCAGACTTCAGTATCTGTATTATAGTCTGGTCAGGTGATACTATACCTTCAGACTTCAGTATCTGTATTATAGTCTGGTCAGGTGATACTATACCTTCAGACTTCAGTATCTGTATTATACCCCTGGAACCCCCTCAAGGACCCCCTGGAGAACCGTTTTGAACAGAGGAGATACTTTCCCCATTTCCATAGCATAGGACAGTGGTTCCGAACCTTTTTTGTCTTGTGTACCTCTTGAGGTTTTTGCCATGCCAATAGTACCCCCTCACGCATGTGTGTCGATGATTCTCCTAAATTTGTTCTATTAAACTAACATCAAACTTTTAGTAGGCATAACATCTGATTATTAAATGTAAATAATTTAAATAACTCCCCTTTAATACAATTCTGACAGTTTTCAATTGGAAAAAGTCATCAGTTTTACCAAGATGGACCTATTACTGTCTTGGAATATTGTTTTTTATCATTTTGGAAATAAAATGTAATCCCCAATCGTTCCAAGTACCCCCTGCAAGCTGCTCAAGTACCCCTAGGGGTACACGTACCCCTGGTTGGGAATCACTGGCATAGGAAGTGAAGGTGGTGGGCGAAGACTGTGTACAGCTAAAAATCACAGTGCAGTGGAGGAATAAGTGGCTGTTCACCTGAAATATAGTTCAATAAATAAACAAACAAACAAATAAATAAATAAATAAATACAATTTGACACCTTTTATAACTAAAAGGTTTTCTTACTTTGGATAATGCTTATCGCTCAACATGCATGGTGAATGCTAAAGTGTTAGCATGTACAGTAGCAATAGAGCCAAACAATCTACTGAGGACACATGGATGATGTTTATGTACTCGATTCTTGAAGTCGAGCTCAAATGAAAATTACTTTCTTTCTATTTATGATCACATCACTGCTTACACAGTGCTGCACCTATTTAATAATGTATGCAAAAGAAATCACCAAATCCAATTTCTTTCGTTTTTCCACATTTTTCACATTAGAAGTTAATTCATCAAGACTTCATTCATAACAGTCTTCTACTGACGTCCTATCAAATTTCTACCCCATTTCAACTTCCTATCCCTTTCCTAGCTCATTTTCCCTTACTGATCATGTCCCCTCCCACCACCCACACCCCCCAGCCTAGACATTCCCCCAAACCACCCCTCAAATCCTGAGTCTCTAGGACCTTCATATCCCTGGCTACAGCCCCTTCTCCCCAGCCCTGCCCTGCTTCCTTGAACCCCACACTCTGTCCCACCTAGCCCTAGCGCTCACCATGGTCCTTCCCACCACCCAGAGCCCCCTATGCACTCTCTCAAGCCACCCCTCGAACCCTGGCCCTCTACGACCTTCCTATCCCTAGCTATGGCTCCTTTTCCCTAACCCTGCTCCTTTCCCTCACCACGCCCCTTCCCAACACTCCCTAGCCACTTCCCCTCCCCACCACTCGAATCCCGACTCTCTACGACCTTCCTATCCCTAGCTAGGGCCCCTTTTACCTAGCCCCGCCCCAATGCTCGCCCCCTTCCTTGATGGAACAGACAGACATGTGGCCACAGTGACCTTTGACCAGCAACATCCTAATCAGTTCATCCTTGAGTCCAAGTGAACGTTTGAGCCAAATCTGAAGCAATTCCGTCAAAGCGTTCCTGAGATATCGCAGTGACAAGCATGAAAATGGTGTCCGTGAGGTCACAGTGACCTTGAACTTTGACTTTTGAGCTGAGCGCACCTTTTTGCAAATCCATGAACGTACAGCGAGCGTCGTTCACACCTGGGGGGATGAACGGCCCTATTATGGTTCTTTTTCTCGCTCTCTTACCTTGATAATCCATTGTGTATAGCCTACATGCGTGTGGTAATTTACATAGGAATAAAACCGGTTTTCATTTCGCCAGGCTGCTGCTGCTCTCTTCCCTCCCCCCCTAGCACATAGCTAGTTCTAACTAGCCTAGCGCCCTCTCTCAATCAATCAGCTGATTCTCTGCATCGACATCAAAGAGGAGGGTGTTTCATTCTGGAGTATAGAGCGAGTGAGGCGATCGGTTGCATTGAGTAGCCTCGACACAAGACTCAGCCTTCAGCTTCGTCGGCTAAAATGGCTGCAAGCGACATACACTTTATCAATCACAATATAACTGCACCCACCTCCGACACAATGTTGTTATCCAAGATTTGGGTCCCATGGTATTCCCAAATATTGCGTAGTTTCCAAGAGCCCTTATACATGCCAGAGCCGAGACTCAAAATTGTAAACAGTGCAGTACACCCTCCCAACCACTGAGCACCCAACCGATTCACTTGATCCCAACAGTTGCATGTTTATACAGTGGAATCCGCTTATAGTGATGATTATACTAAAATGATCTATATAGATGTATAATGTAGAATAATATAATGAATTACAAAATACAATACAAGAATTAGGTCTATAGATCTATAGGATATTATATAATTGATAGAACAGCTGCCTGTGAATAACTGGACTGGGGGGGATGAATAGCTATGTAGGCTGCTGTATTGTATTTTTAATTGTATATTTTTGACTTTAGAGCAAGATAAAATATGTCTGCTCTTGTTGAAGCTTGGGCTAAAAGCCCCTGAATTTTACATTCATCTTTTAAAATAAAGATGTGTTTAAAAAGCTATTGTGTGTTAAAAGCTATTGCGTGTTAAAAGCTATTGCGTGTTACGTTTTCAGTGCTGTGCCTTTTCTCTGGGTAAACAAGAAGTGAGCTTGAAATGAACTGAGCTGCTCATTTTTTGGGACTTTGAGCTATAGCTCAAAGTTCAAAATATGAGCTATGAACGTGAACTAGTTCATTTATAATCTGCATGAGCTGAACTTTGAGCCAGCTCTTGTACAAACTCATTGTATTGCTCATTGTGGTTGCTATGCCACAATGCCAACCCCCCCCCCGCAACCCCCCCCCCCTTTCTTTTTGTTGTTTGTCCGTGTTTTATGTCTGTCTCTGTTATGTTTTTATGTTCAGAGGTTGGCCTTGTTCCGGTTGAGTGAACACTGGCGCGTTTAGCTGCCGCTGCTCTCTGGTTGCTATGGCACCCTTTGTGTTGTTTGTCTGAGTGTTTGACCCATGTGTTCTGTAAAGCGACTTTGAGGCCATTTACACCTGGCATTAACATGCGTTTTCTGCCATCAGATTGCAATCCGATTGTATTTTATCACTTCAGCCTGATTCCATTTACACCTGGCACTAACATGCGTTTTGGGTGAACAGATTGCAATCCGATTGCTCTCCAGCTCGAACGTCATCACGCGCGCGCCCCCTGAACGTGTGCATGCATGTTTGCATACATGCACAGGGAAATAGAGGTTATTGTTAAGCTCAAATGCACAGTGAACGTCCCCTTCACCTGGACAAAACGATGGCCGATCACGCAGCACTGCATCTATTTCTTTATAAAAAAGACACGTTGCTATCTGCCCCTGCCACTTTTCTTGTTCTTGTCCTTGGCCTGTCTGTAAGCCGTGTTTCCATTACCCTCAGAAATGCGCAAAATCTAAATATCGCAATAAAAATCGGGTAATGCAAACACGTAAATTTCGAAAAACCTCCCAAATATTGCAAAAAGCTTTTGCGCTCTCATGAAGTAGTTTTTCAGACGTGTCGATATAGCAGTTTTCTCTGTAGGTTATTCTCCCATGGAGCTGTTTGACACTGGGTCCGAGACACACACACATACATACGTTTTCCGTACGTTGAGTACTTGAAAAGCGCTATATAAAATAAATGTATTATTATTATTATTTCCAGATCAGGGACTTTGCCATACTTGAGGTTATAGTAAACTGACACTTCTATGTTGTTGTTGTTGTTGTTGATTTGTGTGTTTCCAGCGGGTTTCCTCATCATGCAGACCCCCAGGAGGCTGTGTCTGTCGACCCACAGACAGAGCGTGGTCCTGGGCCGGTGTGAGGCCACAGACCCTGCCCAGCAGTGGGAGTGGACGGGCGGCGCCAGGCTGATCCACGCTCCGTCCTCACGGTGCCTCTGGGCCGACCCGAGTCCCGGCCTGCCGCGTCACGCCCGCCTCGTGGCCCTCGGCGCCTGCACTGCCGCGCCGGCCTGGAGATGCTACGGCACCGAGGGAGCCTTCGGCCTGGCCGAGACGCCCATGTACCTGAAGAAACAGGGCTTACAGCTGGTGATCCGAGGAGACCCGCGGTATTCTAACTGGAGCCAATATGACATCGATTCAGGAGGGAATGATGTCCTGACGTCTTTATGTCCAGATACAGGTGAGCGGAACGAGGACGAATGTTGACTTCATGGTGTAGCCAAGAATATATCTTAAAAAGTTTCATCTTAAACTGATAATAACATGGAGTTGACATGAGAGTATATATACACTGTTCCTCTTTTAGAAGATCAGTCAAGAGGACTCAATGCAGAACTTGCAGGGGCGGCTTTAGCTCAGGAGGTAGAGCGGGTCGGCCAATGACGCAAGGGTTGGCGGCTCGATCCCTGCTCCCTCCCAGCTGCTGTTGTTGTGTCCTTGGGCAAGACACTCAACCCTTGTTGCTCCCGATGGTGTGTAGGCACCCTGCGTGGCAGCCTGCCGCCATTGGTGTATGAATGGGTGAATGTAGACTACCTACTGATTGTAAAGCGCTTTGGATAAAAGCGCTATATAAATGCAGGCCATTTACCATTTACCATTTAACTGCTCTGACCCTTGACCTCCTTGCAGTCCAATATCACGCCAAATCGTGTAATACATCCAGCATGGCAGTTGTCACGTTTTGCCTAGGCATGAAAAGTACACGTGTGTATGAAGGTGCAGTACCAGCAGGGGGCGATATAGGCACTAGCTGCCTGAAATAAAATGGTGGTGAGTAAGAGCGGTGTGGTTGGAGTGGCAGATGGGCGTATCCATTTGCCTTAGATGCCGACAAGTGGGGTTCGATTCCCCAGCATAAGCCACATTTCAATTTTTAACAAACATTTTTCTTATTTAGCCATGACCAAACCATAACCCTAACCTTATATTAACCAAGTTGTTTTACTTGCCTACCCATAACCCTAAAAACCAACTGGGACACAAATCAATGTTTTCAAATTCATGGCATCTCGTGCTCCACCTTCGTTCGAGGTACTCAGCCTTCGTAGGATGGCAAGGCATTCTGGGGATTTGGCAAAACGTGACACTGCTTTGGCGTGATATCAGGTTGTATTATTAGTTGTTTGTTTGATATTATATATATTATATAAGTTGGTTGGTGATAACAATTAAGCCCAATTTATGCTTGGTCTGGCAACACTATTGAAACCGTCACCGACAGAAATGAGGACTTGAGTCGACACGACGAGCAGTGTCTGCTACCTGGTGAAATGTCTAGTGTCGCTGACTACGTCACACAGTGTCGCGCAAGTCTGATTGGCTATATAGACGGCACGCGCGCATGGCTTCCTTGTTTTGGTTTTTGCTCGATTGAAATGAATGAACGTGTCCCCGCTATTTTTATCAGCCTGTCCTTGATGTAGGCTATGACTTTGTGAAAATCACAAAGAACATCGTGACCAATTTCCCAGAGAGAGAGGAGATGAGTTGTGTGGTTGTGTATCATTTATATGCGGCTGCAGCCAAGTAGCCTACGTTACATGTTGCCTCCGAGGTGATTTCACTGTGCGTTCCCTCTCTTCTCTTGGCTGTCTGCACTGATAGCGTTCGAGTGTCACGTGACCGTTGAACCGAGGCGAACGCTCACTGAAGTATAAATGCAACACCGTGAGCGACACTTTCTTTTTCGTCTGCGACCATGTGCTCAGCGACACTTTCTAATAAGTATAAATTAAGCTTTAGTGTCAGATTAATGACTAAAAAGTGTAAAATCTTGCCAAATAACTGTGATAAATTGGCCTATATGACTCGGTTCATCTTGAGATATAAATTCCTTCTAACTCAAGGTGGTCCCTATCTACTGTAGATGCTTCTATGGTGCTTCTCTCTGGACCTCTCATCGCTGGAGGTTGATGAGGCAGAGGATGACACTCCTGATACTGACTTCCTTAACATTGTTGCCAGCGTGCTATTAGCCCCTCGGTCAAGCAGGAAGAACGTCAGCAGTGTTCTTCCTGTCTGCCGCGGTCACAGAGGGGACAGAGAGAGCGTCCCCTGAACAGAGGGGACAGAGAGAGCGTCCCGTCCCCTGAACAGAGGGGACAGAGAGAGCGTCCCCTGAACAGAGGGGACAGAGAGAGCGTCCCCTGAACAGAGGGGACAGAGAGAGCGTCCCCTGAACAGAGGGGACAGAGAGAGCGTCCCGTCCCCTGAACAGAGGGGACAGAGAGAGCGTCCCCTGAACAGAGGGGACAGAGAGAGCGTCCCCTGACAACACGATGAACTCACTGAACGAGAGCTGTCTCAGACGACTCAGGCAGGACATTCTTACATTGACCGCACCGTGGTCTCACTCAGCAGTTGGTGCTTTGGTGAAACTCAAACCTAAGATCTTCCATTTGGTTGAGAATGTGATCTGAAGCACTGGAGTTCATGAGCACATTGTTTAGTTTAGTTTATTTGTTTATTTAGACGGGACAGTGCAAAATTAATGGACACAAAGAACATAATCAGAGTGTAAAAATTGCCGGATTTAGCACGAGGCTCGAACACACTAATTTCCATCCGTTGTCCCCGAAACAAACAAGACATACATGGACATACCTACATACAATACAAACATACATACATACATACATATATACAGCCGGCAGTAACTGGCACATTGGATGATTTGTTGCACCTTATTGACAGTGCGTGGCTGCCATTGTTTCCCGCTTGTGAGTGTCTGTGTGTGTCATCAAGGCTAAATGTGCTCCTCGAGACACCTATTGTTGCGGGAACTAACACAGGAGCGGGTTTGAGTACTTTGCCAGGTGTTTGTCTGTGGACAGATTTGGTCAACACTAGAGACCAACAACCATGATGCAACATGCAGTCACCAGACTTTACAGGGGTGTAGTTCAGCTCACAATGAAGATGGGTGTGGCCGGGCAAGGGGGACCCGAAGTAGGGGGGTAGGAAGCAGGGAAGGTGCCCCCCCCCCCCCCCCCCCCACCCTCCACACACACACACACACACTCACACACACACACACACTTTACACCCTTGGACCACATTCCGCGGGTGTTGCGGCTGGTGTGATCCAAGATGGTCTGTAGTTTTCAGTGTTGCGGGTCAGGCAGGTGCTCAACATGTCTCGACTGTAGCTGCGCTGTGCATTTACCGGTATGTCAATGTCAAAGAAAAGTAGCACCTGGGGGGAAGAAACCAGCATCTTACAGCTTCCTGGTCAGGAAACTTAAGCTACATCCTGCATTTCAAAATGGGCTCCTCAGCCACTTCTTCAAGAGCAAGCAGAGCAAACGCTAACGTGCTCTCTTGTCTATTTCAACAATGTAGGTATTCTTTTCATGGGACATGCTTCATATTCCTTATCTCCTTGTTTGTATTATTGTTTTATGAACAGGCAATTTCCTAACACTGATCTATGGCAATGAAGTAGTGCATCGAATCTTATCATCCCTTTTGTTAGCTCGGGCTAGCTAGCTAAGCACAGTCCTCTCTGTTCCCTCCTCTCTGTTCACAGTATCACTCCTTCTCTCCTCTCTGTTCAGCCTCACAGTATCACTCCTTCCCTCCTCTCTGTTCAGCCTCACAGTATCACTCCTTCCCTCCTCTCTGTTCAGCCTCACAGTATCACTCCTTCCCTCCTCTCTGTTCAGCCTCACAGTATCACTCCTTCTCTCCTCTCTGTTCAGCCTCACAGTATCACTCCTTCCCTCCTCTCTGTTCAGCCTCACAGTATCACTCCTTCCCTCCTCTCTGTTCAGCCTCACAGTATCACTCCTTCCCTCCTCTCTGCTCAGCCTCACAGTATCACTCCTTCCCTCCTCTCTGTTCAGCCTCACAGTATCACTCCTTCTCTCCTCTCTGCTCACAGTATCACTCCTTCCCTCCTCTCTGCTCAGCCTCACAGTATCACTCCTTCCCTCCTCTCTGTTCAGCCTCACAGTATCACTCCTTCCCTCCTCTCTGTTCAGCCTAACAGTATCACTCCTTCCCTCCTCTCTGTTCAGCCTCACAGTATCACTCCTTCCCTCCTCTCTGTTCAGCCTCACAGTATCACTCCTTCCCTCCTCTCTGCTCACAGTATCACTCCTTCCCTCCTCTCTGTTCAGCCTCACAGTATCACTCCTTCCCTCCTCTCTGTTCAGCCTCACAGTATCACTCCTTCCCTCCTCTCTGTTCAGCCTCACAGTATCACTCCTTCCCTCCTCTCTGCTCAGCCTCACAGTATCACTCCTTCCCTCCTCTCTGTTCAGCCTCACAGTATCACTCCTTCCCTCCTCTCTGTTCAGCCTCACAGTATCACTCCTTCCCTCCTCTCTGTTCAGCCTCACAGTATCACTCCTTCCCTCCTCTCTGTTCAGCCTCACAGTATCACTCCTTCCCTCCTCTCTGCTCAGCCTCACAGTATCACTCCTTCCCTCCTCTCTGTTCAGCCTCACAGTATCACTCCTGCCCTCCTCTCTGTTCAGCCTCACAGTATCACTCCTTCCCTCCTCTCTGTTCAGCCTCACAGTATCACTCCTTCTCTCCTCTCTGTTCAGCCTCACAGTATCACTCCTTCCCTCCTCTCTGTTCAGCCTCACAGTATCACTCCTTCCCTCCTCTCTGCTCAGCCTCACAGTATCACTCCTTCCCTCCTCTCTGTTCAGCCTCACAGTATCACTCCTTCCCGCCTCTCTGTTCAGCCTCACAGTATCACTCCTTCCCTCCTCTCTGTTCAGCCTCACAGTATCACTCCTTCCCTCCTCTCTGTTCAGCCTCACAGTATCACTCCTTCCCTCCTCTCTGCTCAGCCTAACAGTATCACTCCTTCCCTCCTCTCTGTTCAGCATCACAGTATCACTCCTTCCCTCCTCTCTGTTCAGCCTCACAGTATCACTCCTTCCCTCCTCTCTGTTCAGCCTCACAGTATCACTCCTTCCCTCCTCTCTGCTCAGCCTCACAGTATCACTCCTTCCCTCCTCTCTGTTCAGCCTCACAGTATCACTCCTTCCCTCCTCTCTGTTCAGCCTCACAGTATCACTCCTTCCCTCCTCTCTGCTCAGCCTCACAGTATCACTCCTTCCCTCCTCTCTGTTCAGCCTCACAGTATCACTCCTTCCCTCCTCTCTGTTCAGCCTCACAGTATCACTCCTTCCCTCCTCTCTGTTCAGCCTCACAGTATCACTCCTTCCCTCCTATCTGTTCAGCCTAACAGTATCACTCCTTCCCTCCTCTCTGTTCAGCCTCACAGTATCACTCCTTCCCTCCTCTCTGCTCAGCCTCACAGTATCACAACATGCAACAGTACAACATGTTTCTCATTTGAAGTTTTGACTTTAATGAGTGGTCATCTTTGCACTAGCGTGTGCATCAGGTGCGTTGGAGGAACAGGACAAGTCGTAGAAGCAGAAGACTCCTGCACACTGACTTCACTTAAGCAACACTTTTATTACAAAATATGTTTCGGTCAAGTGAGCTTCATCTGGTATCTCTCTCTATCTGAGAGCTTCACCTGGTATCTCTCTCTATCTGAGAGCTTCATCTGGTATCTCTCTTTATCTGAGAGCTTCATCTGGTATCTGGTATCTCTCTCTATCTGAGAGCTTCATCTGGTATCTCTCTTTATCTGAGAGCTTCATCTGGTATCTCTCTTTATCTGAGAGCTTCATCTGGTATCTCTCTCTATCTGAGTGCTTTATGTGGTATCTCTCTTTATCTGAGAGCTTCATCTGGTATCTCTCTCTATCTGAGAGCTTCATCTGGTAGCTCTATCTATCTGAGAGCTTCATCTGGTATCTCTCTTTATCTCAGAGCTTCATCTGGTATCTCTCTCTATCTGAGAGCTTCATCTGGTATCTCTCTTTATCTCAGAGCTTCATCTGGTATCTCTCTCTATCTGAGAGCTTCATCTGGTATCTCTCTTTATCTCAGAGCTTCATCTGGTATCTCTCTATCTGAGAGCTTCATCTGGTATCTCTCTCTATTTGAGAGCTTCATCTGGTATCTCTCTATCTGAGAGCTTCATCTGGAAGATCTCTCTGTCTATCTCTATGTGAGAAGCTTTATATCAGATAAAGCAAACGTATTTTGTAATCAAAGTCTTGCTTAAGTGAAGTCAGTGTGCAGGAGTCTTCGTTTTTTACTTTCAAAAGTAACCTGCCAGTGTTGATGCCACGTGCAGGTTTGATGTTGTTTCTACACTTCATTTGAAACCTTTGAAATATATATATATATATATATATATATATATATATATATATATATATATATATATATATATAGCTCCAGCCCCCAGATCTATTCACCTGTCATTCATGCCCCCACCCACCCCTGGACCTCCCTAAAAAGGGCTGGGCTAAGCCCCTGCAACACCCCTGCTGTTGTCTACATAAGAATACAATACAATACAATCACATCACAAGTAATGCATTGCCCCAGCAGCTCCCTGATAAAAATAGATATAACAGAACAACAATGCAACGACAACAAGGACACATTATACTACATGAAGGATTTGGATACATATGGGCGCATGGCCTGTACAATATAAACATTAAACAACACAGAGGCAAGTGTTTCTTTAGGTCTTTAAATATTTCTCCCTTTGTTGTTTATGATTTCCTTTTCCTTCTGCCAAGTAACTCAAGTTCTTTTCTCTTTGTTTTCCAGACACGACCGCCATCTCAACCACACTGTTTCATTCATCCACACATGAACCACAGGGACTGACCAGCACCATCTCATCCACACATGAACCACTGGGACTGACCAGCACTGTCGACGCTATTAAGACTCCTGCCATAAGCGCCATTAACGAACAGTTATCAAATACAGTGAAAACCTACAGGATCATCCGACAAGTCACCACATCAAAACTCCATGGCACCATGCCAAACTCGGTTGCAACGTCTGTAAACGACCTTATCAAAACTCGAACCAGGAGGTCGGTGACATCAGACTTGCTTAGCGATGACTCAACTGCGTCGGACAGCGGCCATATTGCCTCGTCCAGCCCGACTCTGCTCATGAGCGACCCATCCAGTACGGATGTTTCAGGCAATGCCCCCGAGCTCGGGACTGAAGCCAAGGAGTTGGCACACCGAGGACTTTCCACCTCCTCTCTTGGAGATCGGCCCGTTTCGACTGAAGCCACAGCTGTGACTCGGGGTTCCTCTACGATTTCCTCTGAGCCAAACACAAGTGGCAAGACAGATTCAGCGGTTCCCTCTGAGGTCAAGTCTGTGTCCTCTGATGCTGTTGGCTTATCAGATGTTTCAGACATGAAGTTAAACCCGGCCACCATGCGTAGCATCAATTCAACTACTAACCAGATACTGTCCGGAGAGACTCACGCTCCGCCCATATCCACCACAGTGCAGCCCACAACGAGAGGTCCTTCAACAATCCATCATGTGTCTTGGACAGAAAAACGAACACCTAACTCAACCATGGAGACAGGCCCGCCATCGACCCCTCGAACACCTAACTCAACCATGGAGACAGGCCCGCCATCGACCCCTCGAACACCTAACTCAACCATGGAGACAGGCCCGCCATCGACCCCTCGAACACCTAACTCAACCATGGAGACAGGCCCGCCATCGACCCCTCGAACACCTAACTCAACCATGGAGACAGGCCCGCCATCGACCCCTCGAACACCTAACTCAACCATGGAGACAGGCCCGCCATCGACCCCTCCAGCCCCGCCTACGACTTCCAGAAACGCACCTACAACTGGCTTGGCCCTACCTACAATCCGCTCTACAATCTCACCAGTAGCTTCATCAAGCAGTGCAAGTACCAATGCTCCAATGCTGTCTACAGCAGCCTCGACTGCGGCTTCACCAATGGCCAGTGCCACAACTCCAACAGTCCCACCCACCACCCCAACAACCACACCCACTTCCACAGCCACACCCACTACCACCAAAGCCACACCCACTATTACAGACGCACCCACTGCCACCCTTACAATGATACCCACCAATGCCGAAACAATACCAGACACCACCAAAACCACACCCACTACCATCCCAACAACCGCACGCGCTGCCACCGCCAGGCCCACTGCCAGCAAAGCCACACCCACTTCCACCGCCAGGCCCACTGCCAGCAAAGCCACACCCACAGTCACACCCACCAAAACCATGCCCACTACCACTCCAGCCACCACACTCAGAAGAACCACTCTTGCAGCTACCGCAACAATAACAACCACGGCTCCTACCACAACAACCGCAGCCCCTCCCACAACAACAACAACAACCACAGCCCCTCCCACAACAACAACCACCACAGCCCCTCCAACAACAACAACAACAGCCCCTCCAAGGACAACAACAGCCCCTCCCACAACCACAGCCCCTCCCACAACAACAACCACAGCCCCTCCCACAACAACAACCACAGCCCCTCCAACAACAACAACAACCACAGCCCCTCCAACGACAACAACAACCACAGCCCCTCCCACAACAACAACCACAGCCCCTCCAACAACAACAACAACCACAGCCCCTCCCACAACAACAACCACAGCCCCTACAACGACAACAACAACAACAGCCCCTCCCACAACCGCAGCCCCTCCCACAACAACAACAGCCCCTCCAACAACAACCACAGCCCCTCCAACAACAACCACAGCCCCTCCAACGACAACAGCCCCTCCCACAACAACAACCCCTCCAACAACGACAACAGCCCCTCCAACAACAACAACAACCCCTCCAACAACGACAACAGCCCCTCCAACAACAACAACAACCATGGCCCCTCCTCCGACAACAACAGCCCCTCCTCCGACAACAACAGCCCCTCCAACGACAACAACAGCCCCTCCAACAACAACCACAGCCCCTCCAATGACAACAGCCCCTCCCACAACAACAACAACCCCTCCAACAACGACAACAGCCCCTCCAACAACAACAACCACGGCCCCTCCGACAACAACAACCACAGCTCCGCCCACAACAGCCGTCCCGACAACAACCACACCTCTGACTACCACTACAGAATTAACCACCACTGAACCAGTAAGTAACTTTTAAAAAACAAATTTAAATCCCATCTCTTAAGCCCTATTCGCACAGAACTACCGTAGTATTCCCTGGGGACCTCTAGTCATTAGTAGTCGATAATTTGTAAAGTAAAAACATTTAAAAATCCACCACAAATTAGCCTACCTACCATATTTCGCCAAACACAGAGGTGATAATATTAGTCCCATGCCAATAGGCATCTCTGTGATTTGGGGTTGTTTTCATAGCACCATGCTAAGGAACATTTTTCTATCTTTCAACAGGCTCAACAGCTACTGTATTATCTGGTAGCCTATTAACCTTAGTTGCTGTACGTCACCTTACATCACCCATGATTATCAAGCTATGAATTAACTATGAACTTCAGAGCCGTCTGTTTTCTTGTACTTAAATAAGTTGTGGTCGGTGACAGTGTGTGCCAGTCAGGCCTGGGTTTAGTTAATCTCACTGGCCAGCCTCCCCTCCCTTCCGGGAGAGGAGTCTGGCGCCGCAGGTCTCCATAGTGGGATTGCGATGGGCGGCGGTCAGCGGCAGTGCCCTTGGAAAATAGTTTCCAACAATCCAACTTGCCATTTTCAGCGTGTAGCAACGAGCTAGCGTGTAGGTTTCTGCCGTTAGCTTGCTCGCTAGTTAGCGTTGTTGTTTTCACTGAGGCGGCAGGGCACTATTTACAGCAACACACAGGGAGGAGGGAGCGGAAGCCTCTCTGAGTGACATGGTCGGCACCAATGACAGAGCTTGTAATAAGCCGGGAGAGGACATCCGGCCGTGACTGAAACAGTCGCTCCAATGGGGAGCAGCTGTAGAGCAGGGGAGGGCTTATAGTAGCCTAGATTCCTTGCAGCCATGACTCCTCTCACAGAAGGGAGGGGAGGCTGGCCAGCGAGACTAGGGTTTAGTTTAGTTAACTTTCCAATCAAAATGTAATCCTTCACATCATCTGGGGGATAATGTCGGTACAGACTTCACTTATACAGAAGGGTGGGTGGGGGGGATTTCTAAATCGCATGAGGTCCAAAGTATTGTAATACTGCATTCAAGACAACTTGGAGCACAACTTTCAATTCGGATTTTTTCCGACCTCTCCGGAATAGTTGCGTTCACGCTGTAGCCCCTCAGTCAGGCAGGAAGAACGTCAGCAGTGTTCTTCCTGCAACATTGTGGAATGTTTAAAGCCATTTTTCTCATGTTTTACTTTTAGACACATAACAGATTAAAATACTCATAACTTTTAATCTGAGAGAGCTATCTTAGTCATTCAAAAGGTTATATATAGGGGAGAGTTTGCAAATGTCAAATTCCCACCATGTGAATGGTTTTTGCAGACCACCACACAAATAAGATAGTATAGCAACTATAAAAATAGAAATCTAATGAATGAAACGTGAAAAAGTAGAGCACCATGAGGATTTTGGAATATGTTGCTTATTATGTTTGAGCAGGATGTCAGTCAATTTAAAAACAAGTTTCCGTAAAGTTTGCTGTCATTTTTGCACAAGATATTAGCCGATAATAACAGGATCTATGCTGCAATTAGTGATTTCTACCTGAAATGACGCAAGGTAATTTTGCTTCTAAATGCACAAACAGTTTACAGCAATTGTGCTTATTTTCTTACAGCATTATGTTTAGGTATGAGGTATGAGGTATTAGGTATGAGGCTCCACTAGACGAAACGTGTGTGTGCGTGCGTGCGTGCGTGCGTGATAATTGATATCAGATCAGGGTTGAAGTTGTGCTCAGGCGGCGGAGAGAAACCCCACAGTCAAAAGGTCACGGGTTTGGTCTCCACAACAATCAATAGGTGTCCATCAGTAAGTATGCATGTCCTTGCAAGGTCTTATCTGTTCACTTGTCAGTAACTCTTGACAAGAGTGTCAGTTAGGCTAAATCTAATGCCTAAAATGTAGGCTATTTCATTTAGTCAAAAACTCAAATGTGATTTAGAAAATGGTGAACAAGATCTTACCTTCTGGTGACCTTCGAGGTTTCCGCTCTCTTCCTTCTGGCTTTAGGAGAGAGAGTTCTTCGTGTTCTCCTATTAATCTAGACCAGTGGACCACCAGGGGTCACTGAGGGGGTTCCAGGGGGTCTGCAAAAAGATGGATGAATTCACCATTAAATGACATGAGAATGCAGGTAGCATGGTGCAATCAACACAACATCAAACAGTTTAACAGTGTCATCAGAGCCATTTCAAACTAATTCAAAGGAAAAAAGAGAAAAGCAAAGCACTCATTTTACTTTCACTTTTGTTGCTTTTGTTTTCCCGTCTCTTGTTAGCTGATGGGAGCACATGAAAACAGAATGAGGATTTTAAAAAAAAAGCATTATGTGGATGGAAAGGTAGGGAGAAAAATAAGTCAGAAACTGACATGTTTAATAACAGAATGTAAATTGCTCTGATATTTTGCTTAAACAATTAGCCTAATTGCATTGATTAAATTGCTTATCCTATGGTTCTGTAGAGACCATAGGATAAGCAAGTTATTAAATAGAGTGATGTTCCTCTTTGATGAGCTTTTTTTTTTTTTTTTCTGCAAATGTGAACTTATCTGTGCTCTATTATTAGAAGGTTGTTCTTGGCCCTGGATCTGAGGCGATTTCCTGCTGGGAAATTCATAACTCTTATTCAAACAACAATAGTCGATGCTGTCTAATTGATTGTGGTGGTCAGTTTGATGCTAAAAGGTCCTCAGGGAGAAAGTGCAGGCCAGGCCTGGCAGGAAGGAAAGCAGGGTGGGGTGCCCGGCTGGAGAGAGAGAGAGCCGCCTGCTTCTGTTTCACACTTTACTCAAAGTTTCATATAGAATAGATGGATCCCTCGGAGAAAAGCGTGTGGACTGTTTGATATATAGCCTACGTTTGATCAGGCTGTTTCGGCAGATTTCCAGTAAAAAGGAAATAGATCAAATCTCGGATCGGAAGGTGGATGTTTGATAAGAAATTTCAACTCTCAGACCAGTGCAACTCGTTTTTACCTCGACTCCATCAGGTGAACTTGACGCTGGTGATGCTGTAGTAGGCTGTGGGGAGACGCATTTGCGACAACTTTACGCATGACGTGCCAACAATACAATAGCGGCGCGCGTCCCATGTGGCTCATTGGAGAAGCGCTGACACGTTTCCTTTCATTTTAGATGCTAGTTATGACAGCTAACCTCAGAATATCCTCTACATCTTTGTTGTTAATTGATCGGACGGATTTAAATCAACGACCGCAATGCTGACATGCGCAACAAGCTATTTGATACTTGTTTTTTTGTGGAGCTTACACAGGGTGAGTTACTACTGTTCTTCTTCTTCTTCTTCTTCTTCTTCTTCTTCTTCTTCTTCTTCTTCTTCTTCTTCTTCTTCTTCTTCTTCTTCTTCTTCTTCTTCTTCTTCTTCTTCTTCTTCTTCTTCTTCGTGAGTATGGGTAATATAGGCACAGGAAATGGTGTTATATTTACATATTCGTAATAGCCTATTTGTAATTGTGTTGACAGTGTGCTATCATTGCTATGTCGTTTTAAAGTCAACTCGTATGCAAAGGTATAACGTGAATCAAAGATTTTTTGGGGGGATTGGTGTGGATGTGTAAATGTCGGCCTAACTGTAAGATTGAATGATATGTATGGCTATGGCATATTCATGTTTATCCATATTGTGTGTATCATGCATCAATGTGTGAATGTGTTTGTATGCATTTTCTATAGGCTACTTGAATAGCCTGCTGTATTAAGTTTCGTTATCTGTATTATTACCCCCCCCCCCTCCATATCCCAATAGGGCTAAAAGAGAATAAATCAATTAATCTTCTTCTTCTTCTTCTTCTTCTTCTTCTTCTTCTTCTCCTTGGTGCCTTTCAGATCCAGACCACAGAGGCTGCCAGGTGCTGCATCAACCTCACAGACATCAGCAGCAGCTCTGAGTCTGTTGTCGTCACGTTGAGCACCAGCGGCCAGGCCTGTAACTTCACGGTGGTGAAGGAGGACAGCTGGGCTGAGGTCACAGACTGTGAGCCATATGGAGAGCTGGGTAACGTGTTCGTGTGTGAGGTCAGGGACCTGGCTCCTGGGACGCTGCTGCAGCTAGCCGTGATCTCCCAGAGGGATGGAGAGAGGGCCAATGTGTCGGTGCGCACAGGTAGGAGCCTGCACGAGGAATGCTTTGTTCTGATCAAACTTAACCCTGGTTTAGACCGTCTAACATCGAACAATATTACAATAATTGTTAGTCCGAACATTTTTCTCCCTCAGTAAACTATATTATCTGTACAGATGTTATACACGTGCAGTGCTAGATAAGGTATAATTTCTTAGCCTGGGTAAACCCAGCCCCCACGTGACCTGCTCTCAGACCTGCTCACTAGTCACCTTGTGACTAGTGAGCAGGGTCTGTCTGAGAGCAGGTCACTGGGGGCTGGGTTTACCCAGGCTAATAATTTCTCTGACAAACTGGTCTAATTTTATCTGCAACAGAACTTTAAAAGGGCAAGGACGGAAATACTGCTAAACCTAAAAATGAAATGAAATGGAACAAATATTAAGGCAGGTTAGGCCAACTTAGTGTAATTGCTCTTATATACCTAGTCTATGAGGCCAAAAGCCAGCATGGTGATCCGGTTATGGGCGGACACACCACGGTGTTCCAGGAAACACCAGTGTAGGTACCGGATCTACTCGCCCTACCACATCGGCTCGCCCTAACGGATGTGCTCGGCTCGGGGTCCACGACTACAGATGAAGTTAAACTCTCATAACATTTATTTTCAAAAAGTAAGGCTCATGTTTATGAGAAATGGCCCTGTACACTTGAATCATGATCATTAAATGTTTGTATGATTCATATTTTAATGTTCCCAAATGTGTGACTCGGTAATCAGTGGCTTAGCTTGCTAAGCTGTTGGACATTTTGCCCACGTTAATCCCACGTGTCCGACGTACAGCCAATCACAATGCGTGCCCGAGCCGATCTGGTAGGCAAGCCGAAATTGCACCGACACCGCGGCAACCATAGTGCTGCTGTACTCCAGAAAACAATTCCACTCTAACCTTGCATTCCGCTCAGAGAACATGGGCGATGCGAGGTACAGTGGTAAAAGATGGTAAAAAAAAAAACGATGCGACGAGACGCAAGAGGTTTGTTTGTTAATTTCCTACAGGGGAACGGAATGACTGCGGCACACAAAGCAGAAACAGCACTGGGGGGCGGGTCTTAGGCTGGATGATCATGCCCTGTCAGTAATGGGCACTAGTCTGGAGCCGTTTCCACCGCTTCTGGACCTGGCTGGGGGCGTAACCCCCCTAAACATGGCAGGAACCGGACCCCGTTTACCGGATACATGTGGTTGATCTTACCAGTCTCTAGCCTGCTAAACCATCCTGAGAACTTGATCTTACCAGTCTCTAGCCTCCTAAACCATCCTGAGAACTTGATCTTACAAGTCTCTAGCCTGGTTAACCATCCTGAGAACTTGATCTTACCAGTCTCTAGCCTGGTTAACCATCCTGAGAACTTGATCTTACCAGTCTCTAGCCTGGTTAACCATCCTGAGAATTTGATCTTACCAGTCTCTAGCCTGGTTAACCATCCTGAGAACTTGATCTTACCAGTCTCTAGCCTGGTTAACCATCCTGAGAACTTGATCTTACCAGTCTCTAGCCTGCTAAACCATCCTGAGAACTTGATCTTACCAGTCTCTAGCCTGGTTAACCATCCTGAGAATTTGATCTTGCCAGTCTCTAGCCTGGTTAACCATCCTGATAACTTGATCTTACCAGTCTCTAGCCTGGTTAACCACCCCGAGAACTTGATCTTACCAGTCTCTAGCCTGGTTAACCATCCTGAGAACTTGATCTTACCAGTCTCTAGCCTGGTTAACCATCCTGAGAATTTGATCTTACCAGTCTCTAGCCTGGTTAACCACCCCGAGAACTTGATCTTACCAGTCTCTAGCCTGGTTAACCATCCTGAGAACTTGATCTTACCAGTCTCTAGCCTGGTTAACCATCCTGATAACTTGATCTTACCAGTCTCTAGCCTGGTTAACCACCCCGAGAACTTGATCTTACCAGTCTCTAGCCTGGTTAACCATCCCGAGAACTTGATCTTACCAGTCTCTAGCCTGGTTAACCATCCTGAGAACTTGATCTTACCAGTCTCTAGCCTGGTTAACCATCCTGAGAACTTGATCTTACCAGTCTCTAGCCTGGTTAACCATCCTGAGAATTTGATCTTACCAGTCTCTAGCCTGGTTACCCATCCCGAGAACTTGATCTTACCAGTCTCTAGCCTGGTTAACCATCCCGAGAACTTGATCTTACCAGTCTCTAGCCTGGTTAACCATCCTGAGAACTTGATCTTACCAGTCTCTAGCCTGGTTAACCATCCCGAGAACTTGATCTTACCAGTCTCTAGCCTGGTTAACCATCCCGAGAACTTGATCTTACCAGTCTCTAGCCTGGTTAACCATCCCGAGAACTTGATCTTACCAGTCTCTAGCCTGGTTAACCATCCCGAGAACTTGATCTTACCAGTCTCTAGCCTGGTTAACCATCCTGAGAACTTGATCTTACCAGTCTCTAGCCTGGTTAACCATCCTGAGAACTCGATCTTACATTCTGTTTCACTCTATGTATCAGTCTGGACTCCACTCTGTCCACAGTGATTTCAGTGGGTGGGAGTACTTGCCTTGACAGACAACTCATTCAGCCAATCAGCATCGCCAAATCTAATGCAAGCCAAAATCCTTGTTTAATTGTTGTTATGGAGTCTATTTCTGCAATAACTGCACTTATGGCTGTGTTTACTCTACTAACGTTACCGCTTGTTGGTTCGGCAGCCGCCATTACTGTTTTGCCAGCCCTGATTGGCTAGTTACGTTGTCAACTACGAGGCAGGTCCCTGATTGGCCCGTGGACTTTGTCATTTCTGAAAATTGCTGGAGGCGGGCCGGAGGCCAGACTTGTTCCACAGAACCAAACAGAACGTGAGTTCACATGATCAGGATGGTTTACCAGGGTCCGTGTACCATAGAGCTGCTGCTGCTTTCAAAACACTCGAGAAGGTCAAACAGTGAAAGTAAGTGGCTAATGATTGTTTTTGTGATGCACCAGCCACTGCGCCCTCCAGGGGGCAGAAAGTTAATTTTGTATCCTGCCTCCTGCTGTTCGTTAAATGCCTCTCTGTAACTGTACATCCTTTGTACATTGTCAAGGCCACAACCTCGGTGCGCTGCCAACAAGCGTCTGGCCAGAAAAGCTTTTTTGGCTGGGACACCGGGTGCTGCTCAGATCATCAGGCTGTAAAGTGAGCGCGGGGTAACAATGGTCTCCATCTAACCACAAGTGTTTGTTTCCAGACTGGTCTCCTCCTCTCGCCATCAGAGCCGCTTCCCGCCTTGCATTGTTCCTCTGCAGCAGCGGATACAGCAGGTCTTCATATAGATCAGACTGATAAATGTGCATCCACACTCCAAGATGTTTGGTTTTGTTTTTACCTTGAGAATGCGGCGAAGACTCAATACTGAGGGAGAAGAAGAGACAACCACTCGGGTCCGGCGCCACGGGGGGCTTTTCCCCCTCAGTTGTATTTTCTGCCCCCCGTTGAATTCCTCATCTACTTCTGGCGGCGCGACATTGCTGTCTTTCAAAGGCTGCAGTGAAGGTCTCATTTGAAACTAAAAGACCAAAGGAATCCATTGGTAGCAGCGATATCATGCTAGCGTGTCGGCAAGGGGCTGCAATAACGCTCCAAAGTTAGGCACATTTTGGGCGAGGGAAAAATTGGCATGGCCACTTTCAATTAAATTGCTCCCTCACCATTTTTAACTGCCCCCTCAGTCACTTCATCCTGGAGCCGGGCCTGCAACCACTGCCAGTTCACTGTAATCACAGGTTTTCTTGCAAATACCTTTGATTACAGGCAGATAATTACCTTATTGTATTTGAAGGGGTTTAATTCAAATACTGTCTATATTTTGGGGAAAATGTTAACTGATGTTCAAATCAATTATATCATCTTAGAAAATTGCTATTTTGGATACAGTGGTTTTCGGATGAAGAATAACTATGATGCAGCGATTTATTGCCGTTACTTCGTACCGGCCGATATTCGCCTTGTCGACTACCATCAGTCTTTTGACGAATAGGATGGCATTCATGGCAGTGGTCGATGTTCATCTGCTCATTGTGATGAAGGGCTGAAAGACTTCAAAACAGTTGTGTTATATATATATATTTTTTTGATAGTGAAGATTTCTTTGTTTTCTTGTCACAAAATATCGGCAGCGGCTATCGGCCAAATTGTCATTTTAAACATCGGTACCCATGTTACCGATACCATCGGTGCATCTCTAGTGATTATTAATTTCAGGCACGTAATCAGTTCGTTAGAGTAGATGTCACATTTCTGGCGTCTCTTTATCGAACAGCAGTGGTTTTCTCCAAGGTCTCCAGGGTCCTAGCTTCATGGTGTTAGTGTCAGACTCCAGGGTCCTAGCTTCATGGTGTTAGTGTCAGACTCCAGGGTCCTAGCTTCATGCTGTTAGTGTCAGACATGCTCCTCTGGGTTTCATTGATTTGCCAACGGGATTCCTTAGGAAGCAACGAAGGCTCCTTCGGAAGGAAGCCATTCAGGATTGAGGTGTGTGTGTGTGTGTGTGTGTGTGTGTGTGTGTGTGTGTGTGTGTGTGTGTGTGTGTGTGTGTGTGTGTGTGTGTGTGTGTGTGTGTGTGTGTGTGTGCGTGTGCGTGCGTGCGTGCGTGTGTGCGTGTGTGCATGCGTCTGTGTGTGTGTGTGTTTCCTGGAGACTTGTGCAGGTCTCCCAGCAAAAATGCCACATTCTTTAAGCTCCCAAAACAATCTTATCAACCCCGTCCATCGTCGCTGGCCTTCAGCTGCAACACAAAGACAGGATACACACACACACACACACACACACACACACACACACACACACACACACACCACACACACACACACACACACACACACACACACACACCACACACACACACACACACATTTAATATATTTATTTATGTTCACATTTTACAAGAGAAATTCTTGAACACAAATAGTGGTAGATGCACATACAAGCTCAGAATCTCATTGACATGTCTGATCTGTCTATGGATACAGGAAGCAGCGTCTCCTCCATATGTGGCGGCTGCCTATTATCACAGATATCGAGCAGAATTTTGCTAATACTTTAGCTTTTGGCTTTGGAATTCCTGCCATCTGCAAACCCCTTACAACTAGTCTGTGGACGTTGCCAAGGCTTCCAAATATAAACACAAGTAGTTTGCACTTGTACCCGAGTTGTTCAATCTCATTTTTGAGAGGTTGGTATTTTAAAACCTTAGCAAGGAATGTCTCCTCCAGACTATAGTCAAACGTACAGCCTACTTCTAAGATGGTGACTTCTCTGCTTTCTTCGTCAACAACAACAACATCTGGTGTATTGGCTGTCACATTTGAAAATATCTCAGTTTCGTTATTGCATAGTATGAACATGTCAGATGAAACCCTTGTGTGAGTATAAACTTCAACAGAAGAAGGTGGGATGTATAGAAGCATGTCCTTAACCAGTAGGTCAACAATCCTGTCATGTCTGGAAATATACATACCTTTGTATACATGGCAGCCATTCAGAATATGTGACAGTGACTCTATGGTTGGGGTGTTGTGATGGTGCAGGCAATGAGGAGAAAATGTATTGGGGTACCACAGAGAGAGATTGAGTCTGGTTGGGAGGACCTGTAATCTGGCTTTAACTGCAAATGTAAGAATATCCTCATTAACTGCATAGTTCTTGAATATTGTATGGGAAACTGTATGGTCTGCAGTGGGAATACATGCTAGCTTTCCCTGTAACTTTAAACCGGTCCAGTGTTGTTGCTGCCTCTGTTGTTGCAGCCCTACCAGGTACCTGCGTGTGTTGGCTGGTGATACATGATGTTGAGTATCATTAACAGTTACCCTTACTGAAACTGTACAGTCAGATATAACATCCTCAGACACGATTACAGTGTCTGAGTCAGACTTCACCCAGTCCAGGGACACTCCAGTTCGCACACAAAGGTCATTGAGGTCGGGCCAGTCCGACGAGACCCCAAACCCAGCAGAGTGAGAGTCCATCTTGTTGTTGGGCTTCCTTCTGAAGCCTAGGAAGCTCGGCTCACCTTCTCCTGCCAGGGGAACCTTTCGCCGCTTCATATCGAGAAACAGCGAAGAACGTGCAAGTTCCCTGACAGTGTGGTCATCACAGTTCAGCATGTTGGTCAGATGGGCCAGCCTGGTGGCGTTATAGATCCACTCCACGCTTGGAACACCTAGACCTCCCTCCTGTTTCGAATGAAAAACAATGTCTCTGGTGGTGTGTGTATTCAGTCCGAACCACTTCCTCACCATGGAAACCACCTTGTTGTCCAGTTCCCGCAGTGTTTTGACCATGAGGTGGATGTTGGAGAAAAGATGTTGAATTCTCGACAGGGCCACCTGTCTGATGGCCTCCAACTTCATGAGCAGTGGGAGAGGTGAAACGTCGATCAGGTCCAGTCTGGTGGTGAATTCCGTGACCATATACTCCACCTGCTCCTTCCATTCACCTGCAACATTGAACTTGTGCCCGAGGTAGGTGTACGTCTCGTGCAGGTCGTACACACGGATTGGTACCGAGTTGATGGTGAACTCGGGATTTCTGTCTGTTTTGGACTTATACCAGCGGTTCCCGCCACTCCTTCTCTGGTACAAAACTGCACATTTAGATTGTTTTATCTCCAGACCGGACCAGTCCAGGAATGTGTCAGTTCTGGAGAGCATGTTCTTAATAACGCTCACCTCCCGAGAGGCCAGCTGCACATCATCTGCGTAGCCTTGTATGGGGTTGGGGGAAATCACATTAGGTGGGGCACAGTCACACAGCCACCTAATCCACTGGTTGATGGCGAGGACAAAATTGATGGCACTCCACGGACACCCGGTTTTAATGCCCACCTGGAGGGGGACGGGGTCTGTAAGTTGTTTCCCACAGATGACTTGAATGAAGGAAGAGCTGTAAACATCCTTGATAATGTCAATAAACACTTGAGGTAGCTGGATTTCCTCGAGGGCGTGAATCATGACATTGTGGGTCAGGGTCCCAAAAGCGTCCCTGAAGTCCAGAAAGACAGAGTAGAATTTGCAGGATTCATGTTTGAAGTCGTCGATCCCCGTTTTCAGACAAAACACGTGTTCGTTCATGCCCTGTCTGTTAATGTACGCTTTCTGCTTGGGTGACAGGATGTTATTGTCCACTAGCCAGGGCAATACACGGGACAGGATACACTTCATGAACACTTTATAGGTGGTCGGTAGGAGAGAGATATCTCTCCAGGTGGATGGATCATCTGGTATGTTATCTTTTTTGGGGATGCGATGAATCATTGCTCCTTTCCAGGACTCAGGGACTTTTTTATTTTCCAGGCAGACATTAAATATGGATGTTAATATTTCACATGTCTGTGGAGTCTTAAGGCTTTCATAACTAACACCATCTATGCCACATGCCTTGTTGTTAGGTAGGCTGCATATGACAGTGTTTACTTCAGCCTGTGTGAAGTGTGAGGTGTCTGGGAAGTCACTAGGTTGAATTGGTGGCAGGCTACTCCAGGGTGTTAATGGGAGAGGATCACTGATTGAAGTTCGGCTTTGACATTTATTTTCATAGTGGCACTTCACGGCTGTGATGTCACTGGGACAGGGGGGAGTGTCCGGGTATTCACTGTTGTTTAAAATTATTTGGATCGCCTTTGATCTTCTATGCTGCCACAGAGAAGCAAGCTTAGTCCTGCTCACCTTTTTACTGCGGCGCTCCTGCGCTCTAATGCAGAGCTGGGGCTGTACTGTATTTTGGATGAAACACAGTTGTCCCTCGATCCAAACAGCAGCAGTGGATGACGTCATCGGCTCTGGGAGTGGCTGGTACAGAGGAAACTTTTTCAGTATCCGCGTTACATACTTCAGAAACGGGAACCCGAGCTGTTTTCCTCTTGAACTCACTGTTGTAAAAACGCCGTTCTTAAAGAATACTCCGTACAGTATCTTGATCAGACGTGTCCACTCTCCCGGGTCTCCAGAACACGCGAAACGCTTCTCTTGCCGTGGCCTGGTGTTGAGTCCGGCTCTGAAGGCTCTCTCACTGTCCTGGAAGGCTACCCATAGCTGCGGAGACAGCGGGTGATGGTACGCGGAGTAGTCCGTGACAGGAGGCAGCGCGCCCGGCAGGGCTGAGTCGGCATGCTCCGGTAGTCGATAGACTCTCCCACTGAGCAACGCTTGTTTGAAAGCGAGTTTCAGTAGGGCGATCAGCAACATGATCAAAACGAGTTTTCCGAACCTGTCATGCATCATCTACATTTACGATGGTAGTTACAACGGGTGTGCGTGGGGCTAGATGTTCATATAAGTCTGTTTATGTTTTTATGTTGCAAAAAACTAACAAACAAACAAAGCTCCCCCGCGGGTTACATGCGGCCAGCCTGCCACACACACACACACACACACACACACACACACACAGCCATGCACTTACACTGCCATTGTGTAATATAAAAAAAACATGTTAACTTGACATAATCCAGCCAAGGTACAGAGACAACCACTCTCAACTCCTAACTTCTCAAATACGTTTGGTCAGGACTCGTTGGCGACACCTTTTAACACACTGGGCACGCCCCTTTTTTCATTATTTTTTAATGTGCCGGAGTACCAGGGTTCGAACCCCAGCATTTCCAAAGTCTACATTTCAACCCCATTTTTCTTATTTAACCATACAGCCCAAAGCATAAGCCTAACCTTAGCCAAATTGTTCAAGTTGCCGAACTATGTTGTCGACTACGGTCTTGTGGCGTTGAAAAATGCTGAAAAAGAGGTACCCAGTGTATGAAGTGACGTCAAGCAGGGTCCTGACCAAACCTCAGTATGAGTTGGGTCTGAGAATGTGTTAAAGATGGAAACTTATAGTCACCCCCCCCCCTCTCTTTTATAGAGAGCCAAAGTGAACATCACTTCCTGCTTCAGCACTGTACCAGAGATTCTCATCCGCCATTTATTTTCCCATAGATTTTGTAAAATGCTTATGCAAATAGTTGTACTTGTTCAAACCAAACGGTTCAGATATATTTAGAAACAGGAGAGACCACATAACATTTCACTCAGACCAAAACGTTGCGGATTTAAAGAAAATGTTTTTTCGATGTTGTTTTTTTTTACGTTTTGGTCCAAGTGAAATGTTCTATGGTCTCTCCTGATTATAAATATATCTGAACCATTTGGTTGGAACAAGTAAAACTATTTTTATACGTATTTTACTAAATGTCTATGCGAAAATACGGTAAATGGGGGATGAAAATCTTGGGTACAGTGCTGAAGCAGGAAGTGGCAATGGCCCCTTCCGGAGGCATTATGTTTCCGGGTTGTCCGTCTGTCCATTATTATTATTATTATTATTATTATTATTGTTTATTGTAGTGTAGGCTACCATAGTCAGTTTCAGATCCTAAACAGAGCCTAGAGCTGCAGGTGAACTCAGCCCCCTCTCTCCCCTCTCTCCTCTGTCAGACCCAGTGGGCCCGGCCCGGCTGGACGTGCAGCTGGACCAGGCCCAGGCGCAGTACCGGAGCCAGTCCCCGGAGGACACTGGGCCCTGGGGCCTGCGAGTCTCCTGGCCCCGCTCCCCCGGACACGTGGACTGGTACGAGCTCACTCTGGAAGACGCGGCGGGCTCCAGACGCAGCACCCGGGTCATGGGTAGCGCCGCGCCCCGCTCCGGCTTCACTGCCCTCACCCCAGGCTCCCTCTACACCCTCAGCCTGGTGGCCACGGCCGGGGACAAGAGCGCCCCCCCGGTCAAGACCACCGCAGCTACAGGTGAGGCTGTTGCAGGACAGGAGACGCATGACTCATTTGACTGGGCAGGATACAACACAGCATCAAAACAATTGTTGAACAGTGAATATGGAAATCCATCAAACATGACAGCAGCATCTTCGTAAGCAGAAGCTATGAATTTAAAAACATAACCCCTCAAATAAATAAGCTCCAAGCTGTTTAAAGGTGGTGCTGATGTTCTGTCCAGATGTTTAGCTGGTGTATTTGACAGAGGTGACATGTCATAGTGCCAGATGTTTTGCTGGTGTATTTGACAGAGGTCACATGTCATAGTGCCAGATGTTTTGCTGGTGTATTTGACAGAGGTCACATGTCATAGTGCCAGATGTTTTGCTGGTGTATTTGACAGAGGTCACATGTCATAGTGCCAGATGTTTTGCTGGTGTATTTGACAGAGGTCACATGTCATAGTGCCAGATGTTTTGCTGGTGTATTTGAGAGACGTCACATGTCATAGTGCCAGATGTTTTGCTGGTGTATTTGACAGAGGTCACATGTCATAGTGCCAGATGTTTTGCTGGTGTATTTGACAGAGGTCACATGTCATAGTGCCAGATGTTTTGCTGGAGTATTTGACAGAGGTCACATGCCATAGTGCCAGATGTTTTGCTGGTGTATTTGACAGAGGTCACATGTCATAGTGCCAGATGTTTTGCTGGTGTATTTGACAGAGGTCACATGTCATAGTGCCAGATGTTTTGCTGGTGTATTTGACAGAGGTCACATGTCATAGTGCCAGATGTTTTGCTGGTGTATTTGACAGAGGTGACATGTCATAGTGCCAGATGTTTTGCTGGTGTATTTGACAGAGGTCACATGTCATAGTGCCAGATGTTTTGCTGGAGTATTTGACAGAGGTCACATGCCATAGTGCCAGATGTTTTGCTGGTGTATTTGACAGAGGTCACATGTCATAGTGCCAGATGTTTTGCTGGTGTATTTGACAGAGGTCACATGTCATAGTGCCAGATGTTTTGCTGGTGTATTTGACAGAGGTCACATGTCATAGTGCCAGATGTTTTGCTGGTGTATTTGAGAGACGTCACAGGTCATAGTGCCAGATGTTTTGCTGGTGTATTTGACAGAGGTCACAGGTCATAGTGCCAGATGTTTTGCTGGTGTATTTGACAGAGGTCACATGTCATAGTGCCAGATGTTTTGCTGGTGTATTTGACAGAGGTCACATGTCATAGTGCCAGATGTTTTGCTGGTGTATTTGACAGAGGTCACATGTCATAGTGCCAGATGTTTTGCTGGTGTATTTGAGAGACGTCACATGTCATAGTGCCAGATGTTTTGCTGGTGTATTTGACAGAGGTCACATGTCATAGTGCCAGATGTTTTGCTGGTGTATTTGACAGAGGTCACATGTCATAGTGCCAGATGTTTTGCTGGTGTATTTGACAGAGGTGACATGTCATAGTGCCAGATGTTTTGCTGGTGTATTTGACAGAGGTCACATGTCATAGTGCCAGATGTTTTGCTGGTGTATTTGACAGAGGTCACATGTCATAGTGCCAGATGTTTTGCTGGTGTATTTGACAGAGGTCACATGTCATAGTGCCAGATGTTTTACTGGTGTATTTGACAGAGGTCACATGTCATAGTGCCAGATGTTTTGCTGGTGTATTTGACAGAGGTCACATGTCATAGTGCCAGATGTTTTGCTGGTGTATTTGACAGAGGTCACATGTCATAGTGCCAGATGTTTTGCTGGTGTATTTGACAGAGGTCACATGTCATAGTGCCAGATGTTTTGCTGGTGTATTTGACAGAGGTGACATGTCATAGTGCCAGATGTTTTGCTGGTGTATTTGACAGAGGTGACATGTCATAGTGCCAGATGTTTTGCTGGTGTATTTGACAGAGGTCACATGTCATAGTGCCAGATGTTTTGCTGGTGTATTTGACAGAGGTCACATGTCATAGTGCCAGATGTTTTGCTGGTGTATTTGACAGAGGTCACATGTCATAGTGCCAGATGTTTTGCTGGTGTATTTGACAGAGGTCACATGTCATAGTGCCAGGTTAGAGACTTTAAACAAATCTGATTGCAGTTGCTTTAAGTCAGCCATACCAGTTAAGAACACAAGAAGAAATAGCTGAATATGAGCATCAGTCCACACTTCATTTTTGTTGTGTTGTGATGACAAAGAATATGAGGAAACCTATTGACATTTTCATCAACAAATAAAAACTACACTGAAATGTTAGAGAGGGACGAATTGGGAAGAGATCCAATTAGAAGAGGAGAAGAAGACAAAGTGAAACAGTTAAATGTGTGTCTGTATTGCACGTTCAAACCTTAATACCATTCCATAATAACAGATTCATAGATCTTTCCAATGAGTTTGGAAATTCTAAAGAAACAACAGTTACGGTTTTCTTCAGATGAGACTAAAATACTCAGACTTTTAGTCGGCTAAAACTTCACTAAATAAAAAAAAGGTGAGGTTGCGTAAATATGACAAAAACGAACAAGGACATTTGACACAGGACTAAGACTAAATCAAAAAAATTAACACTAACACACACTGCTATTACACACTGGGTTTGCCTATTATACTTCCGTGAGAGGAGTCTGGCTTTCAGTTCTGGCGTTTCAGTCGCTGCCGTATCTTTGCTCCCCCCTTATTACAAGCTCTGTCATTGGCTCCGACCATGTCAGTCAGAGCGGCTTCCGCTGAAAATGGAAAGTTGGATTGTTGGAAACTATTTTCCAAGGGCACTGCCGCTAAGCAACGCCCATCGCAAATCCATAATGGTGACCAGCGCCGCCAGACTGCTCTCACAGAAGGGAGGGGAGGCTGGCCAGCGAGAATACCTATTATGTGACATCATCCCCTTGAGTGAATACAAGTTTCCAGGTGAATCATGTTTGTCTGCATGGACACAGGAAGCAGAGTGATACCTGTCTCATGGACACAGGAAGCAGAGTGATACCTGTCACATCCACATCATGTTTACATGCATGTTCACGTACCTCTTGAGTCATGTGACCCCACATTCATTGGAGGCGTTCCCGGCTTAGTTTACTTCCTGCCTTATAGGTTCTATTACACACTGGGGAAAGGAAGGGGGGTCGGATTATGTCAACTGAGTGGCCAATTAATCAAGTACAGTAACACATTTGTGTTTTTAGTCATTACTAAGGAAGGATTGCTTTTGTTAGTAAAACAAAATCATTGCTGATTGTTATTTTCATAGGATTTTTAAAGGTACAGGACAAAGGTAGAGGACAGACAAACCCCATCTTTATATTGTCACAATGCACCAATGCATGCACACGACACACGCACGATAAACAATGCATTAAAAAACACCAGCCTTACGCTTTAAGAGCTGTTACAAGAGTGAGTGAGTGTTTTAATGCTAGTCACCTACAATCCCTCAACACAGTGATGCTAAGGAGTTCGCACGGAGCTCCATGCTAAAGAGTTAGCATGGAGATAAAGAGTTAGCACAGAATGCTAAAGAGTTAGCACGGAGCTCCATGCTAAAGAGTTAGCACGGAGCTCGGAGCTCCATGCTAAAGAGTTAGCACGGAGCTAAAGAGTTAGCACGGAGATAAAGTTAGCACGGGGCTCCATGCTAAAGAGTTAGCATGGAGCTCCATGCTAAAGAGTTAGCACGGAGCTCGGAGCTCCATGCTAAAGAGTTAGCACGGAGCTGAAGAGTTAGCACGGAGCTCCATGCTAACTCTTTAGCATGGAGCTCCGTGCTAACTCTTTAGCATGGAGCTCTGTGCTAACTCTTTAGCATGGAGCTACGTGCTAACTCTTTAGCATGGAGCTGGAGCTCCGTGCTAAAGAGTTAGCATGGAGCTCCAGTGCAGATGATCTACTGGGGACACATGGATGATTTGAGTGTCTATGTTTTAATCTCTGACTACCTAAATTGACCAACAGCCAGTCACCCCAACACCTCTGGTGTGTAGGCTATTCCTTTAATCCAGAACTCATCTTGAATTTCTCTTTCTCCCCTCAGCTCCCTCCCCCGTCAGCGGCCTCCAGGTGGCGCCCTCCTCCTCGGGCAGTCTCAGTGTGTCCTGGAAGGCCGGGCCGGGCAGGACAGAGCTGTTCAGGGTTCTGCTGCGGGACCAGGAGGGGGTTCTGCTGAGGAACGCCACCCTAAACAACACCCTGAGCACGGCCACGCTGGGCGGCCTGCGGCCCGGGACGCGCTACACCCTGACTGTGGTGTCAGAGGCTGTGGGCCTGCAGAGCTCAGTGTCCACACAAGCTGCTACAGGTAGCTAGACTCAGCCCTCAGTCTTAATCCGTTTCACTCCTGTAAGACTGAGAATATTACTATTTAAATCTTTGCATAACGTTAGGTGGCGCTGTTGGAAGCCTTGCATCGGAGAACCAATCATGAGTGTTGTGGGCGGGCCTGCTTTCTGGGAGCAGTGACGCTCATGCAGAACCGGTGCTGTCGCGTTTGCGGAGAAACATATTGATCACTTAGAAACAAACATAACCTGTTAATAGGACGTGTTTCATCCGGCCCCGGCGGCTAGAGGTCTTTCCCCCAGCGATAAGCCCGACTCCCGAGGCTAACGTTACAGAGCCTACTGATGACTCACAGTAGCAAGCGGACCACTTCCGGGTAGGAAACATTATTGTAAAATAAACAACAGGTATAAACTCTCTTTGCAGCACATCGGTGTCTTGCTCTATATTGGAACTATGCATTGCATTGCCGCTACGAAATAAAATTCTAATAATAAATGTAGGCGTGTCTGCTGCCGGCCGTTCTCGCCGGGCTCTGACAGACAGTTTCTGACAGTGAAATTCCCAGACGTTTGGTGGCGCAGCTCACCAAACGTCTGGGAGCCGAGACTAACAGGTAGCTCACCTGTTCATTCACTTCTGCACTTTCTTTCTGAGCAGTTTCTTCCAATACATCCTTCCAATATGTCAAATACAGCCGTGTGGAGGAGCGACACTTCCTCAACGTTCATATAGCTTTTCCTCGCGCTTTGCCTCTTCCCCCTGAACCCCCAGCCTCCTCCCCTCTCTCTCCCCGCGAGAGAGCCTTCCAGCCTCATATACACATAATCCTTTCATGATCACAGGTAATCTGCAGAGTTTCAGAGTTTATGCTCATGTCCCAAAATTTCATGAGACCAGACCGCAAATATAAATGTACTGTAAAAAATAAAAGGCAAGTTGTCAAGGGATTTTATCTTTCAGCTTCTTTCATGAAATCGAGCAGGACGTCCTGCTGGTTTCAATAACTTTCACTTGATACATGCAAAAAGTCACATTTGTTGAAACCGGTCAGATTATCTGCCAGTGCACTAAAATCATTTGACTAAAGAAATCCGAAACTAAAGCCTGAGTCTGGATCCAATATGAAATGAGTCTTGTCAGTTTTGCTGTGTAATAAATATCCCTCTATTCATGTAAAACAGATTGGTGCTAGTTAGATAAAAAAAAAACAATGTGATCAATACTTTAGAGCTGCAACTAACGATTATTTTTCATTGACGATTAATCTAAAAAAATGCCTCTTTAACCCCGCCCCCCCTCAGCCCCAGCAGCAGTGTCAGATCTGAGGCTGGAGAACAACGGCAGCTTGGAGACTCTGCGGGCGTCCTGGGTGTTGCCCGGTGGGGGCGTGGACTCCTACCTGGTGACCCTGTCGGCCTCGGGGGGACCCGCCCTCGGCCTCCCCCCCCGCCGGCTGGCCCCCAACACCACCCAGGTGCTGTTCCAGGGCCTGACGCCCGGCCACAGCTACCAGCTGGCTGTCAGGACCGAGGCCGCGGGGCGAAGCACAGAGGCCCGGGGCAGTGGGAGGACAGGTGGGGTCACTCACTGCCTGCTCACAGCATTAGCAGTACTAGTTGTTGGAGTAATAGTTATAGTTGGTATTAGTAGTGCTAGTATTTGTATTACTAGTAAGAGCAGTACTAGTAGTTGTAGTCAAAGTTAGGGATGTGGATAATTACTTTTTATTGATATTGATACCACTTTCGAGACTGCTTAACAATCTTTATCGATATCACTATCAATACTTTTCTAGTTGATATGATCTAGTGATTAGTTGATAATACTTTTCTATTGAGTATGATGTGTCCTACATCATATTGAGTATGATGTGTCCTACATTGAGTATGATGTGTCCTACATTGAGTATGATGTGTCCTACATTGAGTATGATGTATCCTACATCATATTGAGTATGATGTGTCCTACATCATATTGAGTATAATGTGTCCTACATTGAGTATGATGTGTCCTACATCATATTGAGTATGATGTGTCCTACATCATATTGAGTATAATGTGTCCTACATTGAGTATGATGTGTCCTACATCATATTGAGTATGATGTATCCTACATCATATTGAGTATGATGTGTCCTACATTGAGTATGATGTGTCCTACATTGAGTATGATGTGTCCTACATCATATTGAGTATGATGTATCCTACATCATATTGAGTATAATGTGTCCTACATTGAGTATAATGTGTCCTACATTGAGTATGATGTGTCCTACATCATATTGAGTATGATGTATCCTACATCATATTGAGTATGATGTGTCCTACATCATATTGAGTATAATGTGTCCTACATTGAGTATGATGTGTCCTACATTGAGTATGATGTGTCCTACATCATATTGAGTATAATGTGTCCTACATTGAGTATGATGTGTGCTACATTGAGTAGGATGTGTCCTACATCATATTGAGTATGATGTGTCCTACATCATATTGAGTATAATGTGTCCTACATTGAGTATGATGTGTGCTACATTGAGTAGGATGTGTCCTACATCATATTGAGTATGATGTGTCCTACATCATATTGAGTATAATGTGTCCTACATTGAGTATGATGTGTCCTACATCATATTGAGTATGATGTATCCTACATCATATTGAGTATGATGTGTCCTACATCATATTGAGTATAATGTGTCCTACATTGAGTATGATGTGTCCTACATTGAGTATGATGTGTCCTACATCATATTGAGTATGATGTATCCTACATCATATTGAGTATGATGTGTCCTACATCATATTGAGTATAATGTGTCCTACATTGAGTATGATGTGTCCTACATTGAGTATGATGTGTCCTACATCATATTGAGTATGATGTATCCTACATCATATTGAGTATGATGTGTCCTACATCATATTGAGTATAATGTGTCCTACATTGAGTATGATGTGTGCTACATTGAGTAGGATGTGTCCTACATCATATTGAGTATGATGTGTCCTACATCACATCATATTGAGTATGATGTATCCTACATCATATTGAGTATGATGTATCCTACATCTGTTTCAATGTTTTCTGTGCAACTGGCCCGTCTCTCCAGTTCCTGACGTTGTGTCCCGGCTCTCCCTGTCGGCCCTCGGTGACGGAGCGTTGACGATGACGTGGTCGCCCCCCAGAGGCGAGTGGGAGAGCTACAGTGTCGTGCTGTGGAACGGCTCGTTGGCGCTGGTGAACCAGACTGTGGGCAAACGGGTCAGGCAGCACGCGTTCCCCGGCCTCGGCCTCGGCCTGGTACCTGGCCGCCTCTATAGGGCAGAGGTCACGGTGCACAGCGGCCCTCTGGGTAACACAGCGCACTGCCAGGGACGACTGGGTGAGTCTGAGTCGAGGCTTTACCCACATTTGACCTCTGCCCAATTCACCAATCACATTGTGTTAGGTTCCATATTGGCCCCTGTAGTCTCTTGCTGTAGGCAGAGGTTCTCAAATGTTTTTCAGCTAAGGACCCCTTACAAGATAGAAAATATACCAGGGACCCCCTCATTCTGATTTGTGATTTTGGGCTAAGCTGAATTGTTTCCGCGGTAATGTGCTTGACTTTTAATTTGATAGATATGTTAGATTAGAATGTAATCCATGAATCATTTTAGATTTAAAGCATACAATATTTTTGTTGAACTATGAAGCTTTTGCACACACAAAAAAAGTTTTTATTTTTTATTTTCCTGAAAACTTTTCCCGGACCCCCTTGCAAAGTGCCACGGACCCCTGGGGGTCCCCGGACCCCCATTTGAGAACCACTGCTGTACCATTTCACTGCAACCATTTCAAGTTGTCCTGATTTCTGATTGGTTGTATGGACAGGAGAAGCGACAGCGCCAGTCTTGTTAATTTACAGTGCAGCTGCCTGTCACAGTCTGTTACACCTGACCTGACAGTCACTCTGTCACAGTCTGTTACACCTGACCTGACAGTCACACCTGACCTGACGGTCACTCTGTCACAGTCTGTTACACCTGACCTGACAGTCACTCTGTCACAGTCTGTTACACCTGACCTGACAGTCACTCTGTCACAGTCTGTTACACCTGACCTGACAGTCACTCGTCGCAACAACAAAAAACTCACATTGTACATTTTAGCTAGTACAAGTAAATGTAATTGGTTTAAGACAGTGGTTCCCAACCTTTTCCAACTCAGGGCCCACTTTTATTTCTCAAAAATGTTCGCGGCCCACCTCCGACCCCATAAATACAAAGGCCATATAATGCGTTCTCAGAGCACTTTTTTATTGAAAATTGAACATAAAGGACTGAACTGAATACAGGAGAAACATGTTGGAAGCTCCACAGTCACTAACACAGCACCTGTAACATGTTGCAACACCTTCAGTATTACAGTTTTCAAGGAGCTGTCCACACACACACACACATACACACACACATGCACACACACACACACACACACACACACACACACACACACACACCAATCATTCAAGGAGCTGTCCATCAGCACCACACAGATGTCAGAAATGACAAGCAAGGGGCTGTCTGTAACAGGCTAATTAACAAATGATTAATAAATAACGGTATCCTTCAACAATGGAAAAATGCATTCTCATAACAATTTGACATCCAATATCAGATCCAAACAAAATCCAAATATCAGAAGAAAGCCCATTAAATCGATAGGGTTACAAATAAACACAAACCCAATATAAAGATGATGTAAAGATGAAACTTCAATTCAAGCAAAAGCAATAACATCAAAGAAACAAAAATCATACTTTTTCAAGTATGATTTTTCAAAATCTTTCAAAAAAAAAAATTGAAATTTTTTTTTTTTTTGTTTTTTTTTTTTTTTTAAATCATACTTTTTTGGAAATGATTTGGCGGCCCACTTGCAATACCTTCGCGGCCCACCAGGGGGCCGCGGCCCACAGGTTGGGAATCACTGGTTTAAGATATACAATCAAGTCTGTGGTGCATTTGTTATGATTCCTGTTTGCTGTCATGTTGTGCTGCAAAAGGTGCTTTGTGGTTTTAGGTTAACATTACGTAACGTTAGCTAAGTAACCTGGATAAGTTACCTAACATAAGCTAGCAAGCACCAATACTCATCGCTGTGCCCTACTCCCCCCCCCCTCCCGCCCAGCCCCTCGGCCGGTGCAGCAGCTGGTCGTCCGTCACAGCGATGAGACCACTCTGAGCGTCCTGTGGAACCGCCCGGTGGGCGAGTGGGAAGGCTTCAGCGTGGTCCTCAGACACGGCCAGCCTGCCGCCCTGCTGTCTGAGAAGACGCTCCCTTGGGAGGCCAGAGAGTGCACCTTCAACATCCTCACCCCAGGACGCCTGTACGCCGTCACCGTCACCACCAACAGCAGCAACCTGAGCAGCTCAGCCTCTGTGACCGGATGGACCAGTGAGTCATTCTTTACCCATTGAGACAGAAAGAAAGGTCAGAGCTGGATCAGGGCAGACAGAGGATGAAAGTCTGGTTTTGCCCATTTAAAGGTCCCGTTTCATGCTATTTGAACTGTATAAAATAGGGTCCATAACATTCCATGAAGGTTAGAAGAACCCCTATGGTCAATCAGTCCCAGTAACCCCTACTCATCTCAGCCATTCTCTAAGGCTGCTTTTCTCACTGGGAACGATTGCTTTCGTTCCGTTCCGTTCCGTTCCGTTCCGTTCCGTTCCGTTCCGTTCCGTTCCGTTCCGTTCCGTTCCGTTCCGTTCCACACCGGGGCACGATTGCCCCCCCTCCCCTCTCCCCCGCTGGTCAGCTTTCACATTACAACATTTCTTCCGCGCTCGGAAACAGAACTAGAATTTATCCTTGCCCGTGTGTGTTGTCTATGTGGTTTGGAACGGTTGGCTTTCACATTCGCAAGTGTTCCGTGCCCGGGCACGCCAACAGGTTCCCTGTTGCGCGGCTGGGCGCAGAACGGAACGGAACGGAACGTTCTACACACTCATCAAACGTTCCAAAATTGGGGTCAATTTGGGGACAAGTGTGCTCGGGAACGGTACCGGGGCGCCAGTGAGAAAGCAGCCTAAGTCTCTCTCTCTCTCTGTCTCTCTCTGTCTCTCTCTCTCTCTCTCTCTCTCTCTCTGTCTCTCTCTCTCTCTCTCTCTCTCTCTCTCTCTCTCTGTCTCCTTCTCTATGTCTCTCTGTCTCTGTCTCTCCTCTCAGCTCCAGCCCAGGTGACCAGTCTGCGGGTGTCTAATGGCGGCAGCACCGACAGCCTGGAGGCGCAGTGGGCGCGTGCGGCGGGGGAGCTGGACTCGTACCGCGTGCTGCTGGTCCACGACAGCGTGGTCATCAAGAACCAGAGCGTGGGGGCCGACACCACGGGCCTGAGCTTCCCCGGCCTGCGGCCCGGCGCCCTCTACAGAGTGGTGCTGACCACTGCACGAGCCGGACACACCTCCAGGCAGAGCGTGGCTGAGGGACGCACCGGTAACACAGAGAGGCCGGCTGGGGTCCAGTTAGACATCACTTTTTTTTCGCAGCAGCCATTTTGTGTCTCAAAGGCAGGAAGTAACACAGGTGCATCCAAAACATTAACGCGGGCCTCGGCATTGGAACAGCTAAATGGATTGGAAGCTGTAAACCCTCATTGATGTTTTGCTTGCACCTGTGTTACTTCCTGGCCTTTAGACACAAAATGGCTGCTGTAAAAAAAATGACAATTAATGATGAGGTGGGCCTGGGGTGGGGTTCAACTAAGGTTAGGGGTTCAACTCCCTGTACATGGATCCCTATGGGGAACTTCTTTCATGTGTGGACTGTAAAAAAACAAACATTTGCCGACCAATCAAAACAGCTGATCTTGATGTACTGCTTATCTAATGCAAAGCGACCTAATCATGGTCCTTCCCATAGAAAGTGTTGCCCCTCCCCCTGATAAGAATGACTAGCAAATCTATTCATATGCAGATTAGTGTGTGACGTGATGACTTTTTGAGCAGCCAATAAATAGCTCCTTCCTTGGAAAAGAGACAGTGAGTGAGGTGCCAGTAGAGTGACAGTAGAGACAGTAGAGACAGTAGAGTGAGGTGACAGTAGAGTGACAGTAGAGACAGTAGAGTGACAGTAGAGACAGTAGAGTGACAGTAGAGACAGTAGAGTGACAGTAGAGACAGTAGAGTGAGGTGCCATTGAGCAAGGCACTAAACCGCAGCACTGGAGCTGCTCATTAGCCAACAACAGTAGAAGCCTGTAGGTTTCGCTTTGTGAATGTGAAGCAGAGCATTGTTGTTGTTGGAAAATAGCATGTTCACTTTCTCTGAATCAATAAGTTTAACTAACACAAGTTTAAAGTTTTAAATAACTCAAAGTTGACCCTGTGCATCAAGTCATCTTTCATTTCATGTAGTGATTTCACTCCAATTTTGAAGTAAAAAAACAAACAGCAATTCAATGTCAAAATGCTGGAATGTGTGGCTGTCTGTCGCTACAACACAATAGAGTGTCACTTCTGCACCTCTGGTCGGTGACTGACCGTTTGCATGTCAAACTAACTGGAGGATATTATTGAAGACTCTCTTATCTGATGCAACAAGAACTTTCCTGGAATGTTCAGGAAGTGTCGACCACACAACAACAAAAGCGCCAAGGTCCGTCTATCAAAGACTTCCTGCCAGGCGAGGGGAAGAGGACGAGGTTCCCCTCTGCATTGTTGAATTCCAACAAGAAGGCTTTACTGCCACTGGGAAATATTTGAGCATATTTGCGACGGCACCGAAGACTTCTAAATGATCAAACAAATATAACGCAATGCATCATGGGTCTTCTAAATGATCAAACAAACATCAATATAACGCAATGCATGATGGGTCTTCTAAATGATCAAACAAATATAACGCAATGCATCATGGGTCTTCTAAATGATCAAACAAATATAACGCAATGCATCATGGGTCAGATGCCAGAGAGGATTAGGAATCTGGAAAATGTGGTATAGAAAAGAAGAAATAAACCAAAATATTTACATCAATTATAATATAACATTATAAAACTTTATGACTGCTGAATTTTGCAGTTTGGTGTATTTTCTCTCTGTCTGCATGGTGTAACGCACAGATGAAAGCAGCAAGTTTGCAGGTTGTCAGAGGGCATTCTGGGAAACGTAGGAAAGCACAAGCTGAAGTAGTAGACGAGGCAGGTTGAGGGAAAGTGGACACAGAGTTTAATGCCCCCCTCCCTTACATGTAGATCTTGAAAAAGCATCTCTTTCAGAGATTTCTGAAAACTATGTTTCTGATGCGTGCTCTATAGGTGCTTTATCGGCGTGGAATGCAAAAGTACATATTGCCAAATCAAAGTCAACAAATTCAAATGAAATTCTCATTTCATATATTCTCTCTCCCTCTCTCTCGCTCTCTGCCTCTGTCTTTCTCTCTCTGTGTCTTTCTCTCTATCTCTCTCTCTCTGTCTGTCTCTCTCTCCCTCTCCCTCACTCTCAGTCCCAGCTGCAGTCGGCGAGGTAACGGTCAGTAACAACGGTCGTATGGACTTCCTGAGCGTGTCGTGGCGCCCGGCGCCCGGGGACGTCGACGGGTACCTGGTGACGCTGCGAGACCGGGAGAAGACGGTGCACACGCACGCCGTCTCCAAGTCCAGCCCCGAGTGCGTCTTCAACTCGCTGGTGTCCGGACGCCTCTACAACATCTCCATCACCTCCCGCAGCGGCCTCTACCAAAACCACACCGTGGTCCAGGAGCGCACGCGTGAGTTGGCTGCACGCCTCAGCGCTTCTAGGGGAAGACATCAAGTTGGTTTGTGGATAGTGGAGAAATATGGAAAGTAACTAAGTACATTATTAGGAGAGACTTCAGGGATTTGGTCCTAAAGTATACTGGAGCACACGGATAATGCAATAGACTTTATTCGACACCCAAGTGCATCAGAGTCAAAAGCGTCCAAAAAATACATTTGAAAAACTCAACAGCAATGTCTCTTTCCAGAAATCATGACTCAGTTACTCAAGATAATAAACACCGAACCGGTCAAATAACAATGGTTCCTACATGAAACTGGGTCACGATTTCTGGGAAGAGACATTGCTGTTGAGTTTTTCAAATGCATTTTTTGATGCTTTGAGCACGACAAGTGCTGGATGGCCAGAGTGCCATCGCCATAGGTGTCACGCAAACTGAAACAACAAAACTGAAATCTTAGAGATTATCACTTTAAACTAAAAACAAACAAACAAACAAAATCGCAAGTGACCCTAATCATCTTTGGTAATATTAAATTGTGTGTGGTGTAAAAAATATATTTTATTTTCTTTCTTTATTTTTATTTTATTTCAGGCGACCCTATTTGAATTCCAGGTGACCCCACTTAGGGTCGCGACCCTAAGTTTGGGACGTTCGAGTTGATAACATCCTAAACTGGAGGCTACGATGAAGCATGTTTCTGACGTCTTAACAGAAATGTGACAGAACATATAAACTGTCCTCCCTCCTCCCCCCTTCAGAGCCGTCCAGGGTCCAGAACCCCACGGCGACGCACGCCGCCCGGGACGACTACCTGAGGGTGTACTGGCGCCACGCGGCCGGAGACTTTGACTTCTACCAGGTGGTCATCAAACACAACAACATCTTCCACCAGAACCAGACGGTCGCCAAGACCCAGAACGAGTGCGTGTTCAGCGGGCTAGTCCCCGGCCGCCTCTACACTGTGCAGGTCAGCACCTGGAGCGGCAGCTACGAAACCAGCATCTCCACTGACGGCAGGACCTGTGAGTGAACATGTACAAATAGTAGGCAATGACTGTAGGCTGACAAAATGATAACTTTAACAGACTTCAGGTGATGATTATACAGTATGTATTCTTTTTGTGTGTATGGGTCTATTACGGAAAGTGAGAAAAAGTCTGATCTGAATTGTTTTCTCTCAGAGGTGATTTTTGTTTTTGTTTTTGTTGTTGTTGTTGTTGTTGTTGTTGTTGTTGTTGTTGTTGTTGTTGTTGTTGTTGTACATATATATAAATTGTTGTACATATATTGTGTACCAATTATGTACCTTGTGTTTAAAGTGCATGGAGAAATTAAAACTCACCTGGAAGAAAATAAATAAATAATGCGTTTAGTCCCATTTAGAACATGGGGTAGGGGTGCCCTCGTGTGGCCGAAATCAGTATTACAACAACAAAGACAGCAAAAAGTCACCATGCTTAATTGTTTCACACATGAAACTACTACTACTTCTACTACTACTACCAATAATAATAATAATTATTATTATTATTATTATTGTTAGTATTAATAAGGAACTCAGAAAGTTTATCCTGGCAAAGCTGTTCTTAAGTCATACTGTAGGCTAAACAGGACACAGAATCATCAAACTTGAAAATGGACCACCAGATTTTCTTTTCTCTCTCACTTGCCTGTCATAGTGGATTCTATAGCTTTTTGTAATCGACATCAATAAAATCACAAACATTTTAAGTTGAATTGATTTCTTGATCCTTAGGATTTGAAATCCAGTCTCTATCTCTGCAGCTGCCTGAAAAAAGTCATGAGAATCCTGGGAATATACAGTCATAGTTTTTTCCGTTAACTACCTAAACAACATGAGCCAAAAGTAGTTCACTACTGAAAAAGCTACTGAGATTTGAATACCACCCAACTACCACCCAACTACTGCAAATTGTAGTTAAAGGAGAACTTACCTCCAAAACACTTTTTTTCAGCTTTTAACCAATATATATGACTTTGGGGGTGATGTGTGAAGAATTCTGGTCAGAATTTCCACATTTGACACCAAACTGTTGCCATTTTACCATTTGTATCATTTTTCAGCAGCATATCTGGCATAAGCGCCCTCTAAGGGTCAAAGACTGCTTTTTTTTCTTTTCTCAAATGAATGGGAGATTAGGGGCACACTGACGTCACAGTGCCCCCAAAGACTATGGGATTTCAAGATAATTACTCCCCTACCCCCCCTGTACCCTTTCAGCTCCTCAGAACTCCAAGCCTATTCTTATTGAAGTTTGCTCTTAAAATACTGAACCAAACGTCGTCAAAGTTGGCACATGTCTTAATTATAGTTAGTTTCCCGCTGAATGTGTCATTACTTTATTGATATCTTACCTGGATAAGCTCGAATGATGATGTTTATATTATCAGTCCGAGTTGCAAGCACTGTCTCCAGCCCAGGCAGGCAGGCGGGAGCGAGCGGGAGAGAGTCGTACTGTAAACCTCATGCACTAGCTCCAAGCTCCGCGGGCGCGCGCAGCAGAGCTGGGCTCTCTCGGACTCGGCCAGAGCAGAGAGAGCACAGTCTGACATTTCCGCGGCTATCAGTCCGACTTGGAAGCACTGTCTCTCGGCCAGTCAAACGGGAGAGGAAATGTCAGCAGAGTAGAGCGACTGGGGACTGGGGGGGGGGGGGGGGGGGGGGGGGGGGGGTTGACTCGCTGTGTGCGAGCACGAGCTGCTGTGTGCTCAGGCAGCGGGGACGCGCGGGCAGTGAGAGGCGGGGGCTTTGAAGAGGAGAAGAGCTCTGCGCTGCCTCTCCTGCACCCTGAGAGGAAAAATGCTGCTGTCATGCTGTAAATCACGAAAAGCCCCAAAACGCAAATTAAAAACGGATTTCATTGCGCGGTTTATCTCTAGTTAGACGAGGGAATTACGTGGAGAAATCTCGCATTGTGTTACCCCAGAGCGAGAGGTTTGTCCTATTGTGGGTGTGCTGCTGTTAACGAGCCCATGTCACTTTGCTCCCGTAACGTAGTTTGAGTAGTTTCCATAGAGATACATGCAGAAAAATAATTAAATTTCTAGTTCGCCACTGAATTACCAAATTGATATAACTTAAAACCATTTTCAGATTTTCTGTTTCCATACAGACCAACAGCGTTGGTTAGTTGTTGATATTTATAGAGATATTGCCCCTCTCAAATAAATTATTTTTGAGGCAGTAGGCAAACTGTAATGGCGTCGATTTCCGAAAAAGAATCTCGACTCGAACACAGCCAAAGAGTCCAGTATAGACAAGAGCATATGTCATTTCTTGTTTTTTTCCATAGGTATTTTCAAATCACTGTTCTAATACATATCTAGGGGGTAAGTCCTCCTTTAAACTAAGTCAACTACATGTAGTTAACTCCCCAACACTGTTCATAAGTTCTTGAGAGACTGACCCGTGCTGTGGTTCCTCCATGCAGTCCCGGCGGCGGTGCGCTCCTTGTCTCTGGCGGGCCGTGGCACAGAGACCCTGCGGGTGAGGTGGGCCTCCGCCCCGGGCGACGTGGACCACTACGAGGTGCAGCTGCTGTTCAACGACATGAAGGTGTTCCCGCCCCTCACGCTGGGCGCCGGGGTGGGCGAGTGCCTCCTGTCCTCCCTCACGCCCGGACGCCTCTACAACATCCTGCTCTCCACCTTCAGCGGCCCCAACCAGCGGGCACAGTTCATCGAGGGGCGCACAGGTGAGTGACACGTTACGCAACACGTCCACCTGGAACACACTTAGAAGAGCTTTCAAACCATAACGAAGCTGACACACACAAATCACATCATCACACACACACACACACACACACACACACACACACACACACACACACACACACACACACACACACAAACAAATCATAGTTCACTTCACTGGCTGATTGTAACTCTACTCACCAGTGTGCTGCTCCAGAGTTCACTGACTGAGTCAAACTGCGCTCACTCTGTGTGATGCTCCACTCTGGAGCTCCATGTTGCTGAACCTGTGTTGAGGGATTTTGGCCCCTAATTAGCCATTTTTGCTCATTAAAAAATCAAAAAACGGCTCCTTTAGGTCAGCTGCAGGGGTGCTCTTCACACTTCCTGAAAGATTCAGCGCTATCGCACGTAAAATGCCATAGCTGTGGCCGAACACAACTCTGCTCACTCTCGCACACACACACACACACACACACACACACACACACACACACACACACACACACACACACACACACACACACACATACACACACCCACACACACACACACACACACAAACACACACACACACACACACACACACACACACACACACACACACACTCGTATTACAGGATGCCTACTAGAGCAGCGTGCGATCACCATGAAAGATACTCTGTTTTCCACAAAGTAAAAGTAATGGGAGTTCATTTCACCGGGACTTTAAAAAGAAAATACCTCTAGGGGGAGCTCTAGCTGAAGCCTGGAGTGTGTGTCCTCTCCCCAGTGCCCAGCAAAGTGAAGAACATCCACGTGAACAACAACGGTGCTCACAGCAGCCTGTCTGTGAGCTGGACGGCGGGGCAGGGCGACGTGGACGGCTACCGGGTGTTTCTGTACCGGCAGAACCAGCAGCTGGACCTCAGGCCCGTGCAGAAGAGCCAGACGGAGCTGAGCTTCGGCTCTCTGCGCCCGGGTCAGCGGTACACCGTCACCGTGCAGTCGTCCAGCGGAGAGCTAACCAACAACATCAGCGCCAGCGGCCGCACAGGTCAGAGCAGAACATACACCGCTCAGACGCCTGCTGCACACCAACTGCAAATATGCCATTTTCTTTTTCTGACTGGATTTGGTTGTTTATGTCTTGAAGGGGTCTCAATTCATGACCCTTTGGATCACTGAGCCATGTTCATGAGTGGCTGTTGATGAGCATGATAGTGGCTTCAAAACTCTATTTTATTATTAGTATTTGATGCTGACCTACATTGTTTTCTCTCCTGTGTTTATGATTCCCCCTCATTTTTAATGAACACTTGGCCCTCTTACGGTCAAGAGTCAAAATACCTGACGAGGATGAAATGAATGACTCACCCCAAAAAGCCTTCTCTTGACCTTGCTGCGCACGTGGTAAAGAGTAACTAGAAAAAAGACAAATATCCTGGCACCCCCCCCCCCCCACACACACACACACACCCACACACACACCTGGCAAAACCTGTTTCACCTGTTTTCACAGATGACAAGAAGATCTAGAAAGATGATCCTGGCAAAACTTTTTTACCACTTGTTTTAAGTCATAAACGCAGGAGAGAAAACTTTGATCAGACTTTGAAAATGGATCACCAGATTTAGTTTTTGTCTCTCACTTGCCTCTCAAGGCTTCCGTAGAATATATATATAACCTTTTTCTACGCAGCATTGATCAATGAAAGCCCAGCACAATGTAGAGAGGGTGATGATAATGAACTTGATAAAAGATGGGCCAACCAAACGGCTCATTGTATCTCCCTTCCAGTCCCCTCAGCAGTGACGGGTCTGCAGGCAGACAACCTGGAGAGCACGTCCATCCTGGAGCTGAGCTGGCAGGAGGCGCTGGGCGTGGCCGACGGCTACAGCCTGCAGCTGCTGGACGAGAGGGGCGTGCTGCTGGACAACTCCTCTCAGCCCTCCGGACGCAGCAGGCACCGCTTCACACACCTCACCCCCGGGAAGAAGTACCGCGTCCTGGTCCACACCACCAGCGGGGGGGTCCAGAGCCCGGGGGTCACCGCCGAGGCTCGCACACGTAAGAGTCTCTGTTTCCTTGTTGGGCAGGATAATGTTGAGGCTGGGTTCACAGTTCACAGGCCTGCACGATATGAGGAAAATCTGCCATGTGCGATAACATTGTTCAATATAGCGATGACGATACGACTTGCGATAAATAAACAAATATTAAAGTATGCATATTAGCTATACAGTTCCTATGTCTTTCTGCTTTAATAATGCTAACATAGACCCCAAACATAGCCTATGCCCACTGAATAAATAAATGAAATACACACTGACTCTAGCTGAAACTACACACAGCGTGTTTGGGCTTTGGCAGAGGGGCGGTGCGCACTGTTGCAAGGGAAAGGTGTACGCTGGATTTACAACACAAGACAAAATGATCAGATGCTGAGTGGGAATGCATGACGCATGTAAATAAAACCACCTTTGTTATTCATTGCGTTTCAGGCAGTCTTTGTGATGTGTTTATTGCGCATGTTCATATTGCGATGACGATGAAAATACGATTCATTGTGCAGCCCTAGTTCATATGAACGTAGGTGATGTATCAAAAAACACAAAAAACAGACGATGTGCCATGTATTTCAGTGAGACCTACAGTAACTGGTACAACAGCTTTCTTGGATGTGAGCTGTAGGCTGAAAATGAGCCAAAGTATCTGGAAGGACCACAAAAGAATGAGTAGATGTTCCGTAAAAAGTAACTCGGTACTTGATTTAAAAAACAACAACATGTGTTTTAATCTTTTTGTTTTGTTTTAGTTTTTTAGCCACGCCTACTTTTACTTGAGTTCTTCTGCTTGAGTAAAATATTTCATTACTCCTCTTTCTACCTCTGGTTCAGAGTTACATGTAGTCAATAACAATAAATAAATAAGTGAGTGATGGCAAAACAAACAAATAAATACATAAATAAATAAATAAATAAATAAATAAATAAACAAACAAATGAATTAATAAATAAGAGAGTGATGGTAAAATAAATAAATACTGAAAGCCGGCATGCCTCTCTCCCTCTCAGGCCCTGCAGCCGTCACTGACCTGTACGTCAAAACCAACACCACCAGCAGCCTGTCCTTCCAGTGGTCGCCACCGGAGGGCGAGTTTGAGGCGTACGACATCTCTCTGTACCAGGCCGATGACACTCTGCAGGAGAGGAGGCGGGGCCAGCCCAGCACCCAGCTCTGCTCCTTCCATCGCCTCACGCCTGGCGCCCTCTACAGGCTGCTGCTGCTCACACTCAGTGGAGAGCACACCAACGACACTGCCATCTGGGCCAGGACCGGTGAGCTCTGATATTTCCAATGCTTATTTGTAGGTCTGAAAACTCATGAAAAGTCTTAATTGAATTCATGTTGCATTACATTTGTATTGGGAACTAGGAATATCCCGGTTCAAAGGTCAGGTTTCTTACCCCGATCTCGGCGGGTCCTCACCAGCCCGACCTCAAAATCTAAGATGGCAGCTCCACGCATCAACCGTCGTGAAAGTTGTAGTAAATGCTGTTTATTAGCACTTCTGTCGTATGTGTGTCTCATTAAATCAGTTGTACACACACTACTGTACTAACTTCTATCTGTGGATAATAATAATAATCATCATAATGATAATCATCACGCCCGCGAGGCCACGCAGCAGCCGAGCTGTGGGCGAGGCCGCACAGCGGCTGAGCTGCGTATGCGAGCTGCAGGGCGAGGCCGCGCAGCGGGCGAGCCTAGGAATCGATGCCTAGTTAACATCAGTGAGCAGGTTCCCCCTCCCATTTGTGGATGCACACAGAGGACTGCCTCTTTCTGGAGTTCTGCCTTCTGATTGGATAAAGTGCGTTGGTGACCCAGAAACTTGCTCTGCTGTTTACAGAGAAGGAGAGGCACTGTGACACTAAGGCACTAATGCCATAGACCAGATACTCTATAATAGTGATTCCTAACAGAATATAGAGCTGTTTTACATCTATTTTAACACGAAAACATCACTTACAGCACCTTTCAACTCTGACCTACCTACTTAGCACTGACCTTTCAACTCTGACCTACTTAGCGCTGACCTTTCAACTCTGACCTACTTAGCGCTGACCTTTCTCTGCTCGACCTCGTGGAGAGAGAATAGTAGATGGCTTCACATGTGAACGCAGCTTTAAAGTTTCTAAAATAGTCTTTTCTTCAAAACGTGTCTGTGAAATGAAAGCACATGATGCCATGGAGTCTTCTGTGCGGTTTATTGTCCTATCTGGTACTGCAGGTTAAAACAACAGCTAAGTATTTTACTAAGAAACAAGTTAATTCCACAATGCTATTGTGAGAATTGTTGCCTGAATTACTCAAACCCAGGTAGAATGAAGTCTTTTGCTTCTAATAAGTCCAATGATATTCCCCAGTGGCTCTTGCTTACATGACAGCAGTTCTATTGTAGGTAGGACTTAGGTCTGGTGGATCTCTCATGGTCCACTTCATGTTGTAGGTAGGACTTAGGTCTGGTGGATCTCTCATGGTCCACTTCATGCTCTCTCCTCCAGTCCCGGCAGCGGTGACGTCTCTGGAGGCGCAGAGTGGGAACCAGACGGAGGCTCTGGGGGTGACCTGGGAGCAGGCGGGGGGCGAGCTGAGCGGCTACCTGCTCACCCTCTACAACCCCAACGGCACGCGGCAGGCTGAGGGGGCGGAGCTGGGCTCAGACGTCACGCGCTTCCTGTTCCCCGGCCTGGTGCCCGGGCGCCTCTACCAGGCTGTGGTGCTGAGCCGCAGCGGACAGCTGGCCAACGCAGCCAGCACGCCGGGCCGCACGGGTGAGACGCACGCTCTTAACGCCCGTGGCACATCAGTCAAACGTTATCCCCTGCAGATGTTGGGGAATGTTTGATTGGTGTGCCATGGGCTAAACACAGACAAATAGCAAGGATTGAACATGTGGAATCTGACCAAACATCTCCAAACATCTCCAAACATCTCCAAACAAGGGCAGACAGCCATGGCACACCAAAGTGTGCTTGTCTGTGTTTGTCCTTGTTTGTTGTAGAACAGGGATACTTAACTTGCTTTGCCCGGGGGCCACTTTTGTGAAATGATAGAAGGCGAGGGGCCAGTTAATAAACAAACAATATACATTTTTCTGTAGCGGATTGTAGGTTTTTGGGGTGTCAGCCAGAGTTTAGTCTGACAATCTTGTGCACACCGGATAGTTAGTTAGGTTAAGTTAGTTAGGTTACGTACATAAGTGCCTGGGTAGCAAGCAGACGGCGGTATTTGAGAATTTAGATTATTGAAAGATATTCCATATTCCAGACTGAAATGCTATAACAGAAATGGAGTATTGGCCAGAATGACATGAACATTTGGACACTTATTCAGTGGGTATCTTGCATGTTGTGTTCAGGTGCACTGTAAAAAAAAAAAAAAAAAATGTGCAATTCCATCGCCGCGGGTGCAAGTTGAGTATCACTGTTGTAGAATGTTTGAGCGGTGTGCCGTGGACTTTAACACAATGTCATGGAAGTTTGAGAGGTGTTTTCCTGACAGGGGAAGCCAGGGGAATTTGATCACTTCTCTGGGGATGTCAGGGAATATCAGGGAATCTTTTATGTCACTTTACAAAGTTTACAGCTTCATACCAGTCAAACATCTGGACATCATGTTGAAGCCGTTTGATTCAAAAGGCTTCTGCTTAAATGCTTGAAATGTATTTCGTAGACAAATTTAAACAGTGAGGTTGCTAAACAATCTATGGATTTCTGTCCAAACAAGCTACTTTAAAGAATGTAAAATGTAAGTTAGCTAAGATTTGTTTCACACTTTTTGGTCACTGCATAATTCCATCTGTTATTTCATGGTTTTCATCTTTTTTACTATGAGAATGAGAAATAGTCAAATGTAAATAGTAAAAGTAAAGATGTGGTGTTTTCAAACTATCGATACATTACGTATAAACTATTGATACAATACATATAAACTATTGATACATTACATATAAACTATTGATACATTATGTATAAACTATTGATACATTACATATAAACTATTGATACATTATATATACTATACATTATAGTGTATGAAGCAGAATTGTCTTTACAACTTGTTTCACATAAATGGAGAAGTGATGAAATACAGTGATAGACGAAACAGAACAAAGATGCAATAATCATCTGTGCAAGGCTTCATCAAACATCTCACATCTTGTTGAAGCAACGATAAAGCAGGTTTGTTGATGCTATATTTCATCACTCACTCCCCCCCCCCTTCCAGCCCCACGACCTCCCACCTCCTTCCTGTTTGGCGGAGTGACCAACACCTCTCTGGAGATCACGTGGAGCGGCCCCGTCGACTCGGACTACGACGCCTTCGACCTGCAGTGGGCGCCGCGGGACCAGCTGTCCGTCATCAACCCCTACAAAACGCCCACCTCTGGCAGCCGCATCCTGAGGGGCATGTACCCCGGACGGCTGTACAACTTCAGCCTGCGCTCCGTCAGCGGCACCGCGGGGGCCACGCCCACCTACAGCCTGCCCATCCACAAGAGCATCCGCACCAGTAGGTGGCAGCGACACGGCGTGCTACATGCTGATCTTTGGTCACAGGTGATGTCACCGTCGGTGGCGCGTCTATGTGCCGACAGACCGCAGTGCCGACAGTCCGCAATGCCGACAGCCCCCAAGCAGAACCAGCTGAGCGAGGCGGTGTGCAGCGTGTCGGGGGACCGGCTGGAGCTAACCTCTCCCAGCCCCCACGCCTAAACCTAAGCTCTCCCACCCCCCACGCCTAAACCTAACCTCCCCCAGACCCTAACCCTAAACCTAAGCTCTCCCACCCCACCCCCCACGCCTAAACCTAACCTCCCCCAGACCCTAACCCTAAACCTAACCTCTCCCACCCGCCACGCCTAAACCTAATGACGTTGGCGGGCTGTCGGCACTGCGGGTGGTCGGCATAGCGGGTGGACGCCGTCACCGTCTATAGAGAGCCCCTTCATGTCGGGCCCTATAGGAACCAGCGTCTATAGAGAGCCCCTTCAAGTCGGGCCCTATAGGAACCAGCGTCTATAGAGAGCCCCTTCAGGTCGGGCCCTATAGGAACCAGCGTCTATAGAGAGCCCCTTCAGGTCGGGCCCTATAGGAACCAGCGTCTATAGAGAGCCCCTTCAGGTCGGGCCCTATAGGAACCAGCGTCTATAGAGAGCCCCTTCATGTCGGGCCCTATAGGAACCAGCGTCTATAGAGAGCCCCTTCATGTCGGGCCCTATAGGAACCAGCGTCTATAGAGAGCCCCTTCAAGTCGGGCCCTATAGGAACCAGCGTCTATAGAGAGCCCCTTCAGGTCGGGCCCTATAGGAACCAGCGTCTATAGAGAGCCCCTTCAGGTCGGGCCCTATAGGAACCAGCGTCTATAGAGAGCCCCTTCAGGTCGGGCCCTATAGGAACCAGCGTCTATAGAGAGCCCCTTCAGGTCGGGCCCTATAGGAACCAGTACCGGTACGGTGGCCTCATAGCTAGAAGGTCCTGAGTTCGATTCTCGCCTCTGACGCTGTGGGCGCTGGAGTTGTGACCCCCCCATATCTTCAGTGCCTACTGCCCAGGTGGGCTATCTGATAATACCAGGCCGGAGTCCCAGCAAACTAGATAATCTAGTGTCCTATATTTCCATCACTGACAGCAACTTCAATTGTCAAAGTGTGTTTCTGATCTTAATGGCTTTCAAATCTCTGGCACACCCTCCTCTTCTCCAGAACCGGAGCGAGTGCTGGCCTTACACTGCCGGCCCCAGAGCTCCACCTCCATCTTGTGCTCTTGGGCGCCCCCGGAGGCCGACTACGACTCCTACACCATCGAGTGCCTCCACCAGGACTCGCGCACCCTGGTCTACTCCCGCCGCACCGGCCGCCTCTCCACCTCCTACCTGATCACCCAGCTGGAGCCGCACAAGCGCTACAGCGTCCACGTCAAGGTCATCTCTGACAGCATGACCGGAGAGGCCGCGCACGACACTGTGCTCACCATGATCGACCGTGAGTCACACTAGCCCAGCACACAGTCCAACCCCCGCACACAGTCCAACCCCCCCCCCCCCCCCCCCGGCTTTCCTCTGATGACGCGGAAGTGAAGTGAAAAGCTGTAGTTCCTTCAATGGCCACTTGGGGGTCAGGGGCAGTAGGCATTCCCCCCATGTTAAAATGCCTGACTTTGTAACATGATTAAACATCTTTCCAGTTAAGCTGCGTTCACACCGACCTATTAAAGTTTTTCGCTGGCATCGAGTTTACATACAAAGTCAATGCAAACGAGCGATTGAGCGTATATTCGCCTGGGAGAAAAATCGCTGGGCGTCCGAGCGGCAGAGACAGAGCGATAGGGAGAAAATATGCTCGTCGCTCGAGATGAAATATCCCAACTCGAGCGAAAATACGCTGGCATCAGTCGCTCGCTGTTCAACACTGATTGGCTGCCGTGTGAGAGCGAGTCAAGGATCACACTGGCTTGGAACAAACCGCTGGTTAATTGTGTGGCAACAAACCGCATTGACAGGCTGACAGCTGACATGAAGTGAAGTCTGTCCTACCGGTATGGAGCTCGCATTAGGAGCACGCTGATAGGCTTTAGCTTGTAAACAATGACGGTGGCTCGTAGTGGACAAATATCATGACATTGCGTAACGTTATAGCCCCCACATGTCCGTCAATTCGTGTGCCTGTTGATGAGCGATTTAAACACAGCGACAGAGCGATTCCAAAGGGTTGAATCAAGCGACAGAGCGAAAAATAAATATCTCGGTGTGAACACAGCTTTAGGGGCGAAACACGGTTTTGGTCTATATATCTAATTTCACCTTTTCATAACAACTATAGGGGGTGATTTCTTTATATAACTCGCCCGTTTGGAGTAAAATAGATGATAGAAAAGGGGGTGATTGACAGGTCGCCTGTCCAGTGATCGTGCAGCTTGCTGATCACGGACCAATAGCAGGCGGAGCTGCGGCTCTGGGAAACGCCCATCTCACGTGAGCTGCGCATTCCCTCCCACTCTGCTGATGAAAAATCAAGATGGCGACGGCCAACGAATCATCTCCAAAACAAACTCCAAACGGGAGACCAAAATCAATGGGATAGCTCTGTCCATATTTTTAGGTCAGTGGTCTGTATACTCTGGTAGAAGTTTCAACTCCTTTACTCAAGTGAAAGTATAAAAGTACATCTTAATTCTGATTTGGTTTTCTGTTGAGCGTTCCTCTGAATACTAAATGAGAAAGATCTGAAAGATCTCAAATCACTTATGTTAATTCTAGCGGCTGAATTCACAAATCTGTGACTTTCATGGCCACTCCTACTACACGCTTGGAAGGGGAGGTTGAGGGAGGGTAGTTGGTTGCAATTTGCGATCTCACCACTAGATGCCACTCAAGCCTACACACTTGTCCTTTACAGTAATTCACTGGCGTCTTCTCGTTGCTTCTCTCTGTCTCTTTCCCTCATTTGGCTCTTTGATCAGCTGCTTTCCAGATGGAAGCTGTCTGATGCAGAAAAAAAATCAGTTGATGATTTCCCGAAAGTAACAAGTCTGCTTTGAAAAATGTAGTGAGTAGAAAGTAAAAATCTTGAATCTTGAATCTTGAATCTTGAATCGTATAGATTTTTCTTTTGAAATGTAGTGAGTTAGACTTTCACACTTTCTGACTTGCCTTTGTAGTTTAGAGTTTGTTGAGTGATCCATTATACCAGGGCAGGGGTGGCCATGCTCTAACCTCTAATTTATTTTATCACTCCATTTAATTATAGAAAACAAACTGTGCACGTATTCTTCTTTGTTTTTCTTATTTAGGTCCATGAGGGCCGGTTCTGGCCCTATCATGGCCATGTCTGCGTTATACTGTAGGCTGCTGTGGACTTGAAGCACACACGGTGACTTTGTTGACTCCAGAAATGTTGAAATGTAGAGTGCTGTTTGTCCCTCCAGGTCCGCCCCTCCCCCCCCTCAGCACCCGGGTCAGCGACAGGACCGCTGAGGTCACAAAGTCCTCCATTAGCTTTGGCTTCAACTGCAGCTGGTTCAGCGACGTCAATGGAGCCGTCAAGTTCTTCACCGTGGTGGTGACCGAGTCCGAAGGTGGGGAGTCCGGAGTTTTACTGATACAAACATTTCTCGGAAGCAAAGTCACAACACAACAAAACATAATACATCATCTCCTTCATGTTAACCAGGTGCTTAGAAATGTATTGGACATGTGTTGATCTTTTTCCCGCTATACTGACCTAGTATTATTATTTACTAGAAATTTTGCATGCTCACTTCTAGTGCCGTGCTGAGCATGCACAGTTCCGGCTTAGTAGAGTAGTAGCTTAGTAGTGAGATTATTTATTTATTTATTTATCTATTTATTTATTTATTTATTTATTTATTTATTTATTTATTTATTTATGTATTTATGTTAATTATTCTATATATATATATTATATATGGATATGTATATGTGTGTATATATATGTATATATATGTATATATATGTGTATATATTTTGCTAGCCGATGGGTTTAGAACATTATTCTATTTCTCACTTTGTTCAGACAGTCTTGCTATATACAGTGGGGCGTATTTACATGCTTGCTGTATTTAAACTGCCGTGAGATTTGTTTGAGGAGCATAGCGAGACAGACGGGGATGAAAGTGGGCAGAGAGGGAGGGGGGGGAGCTCAGAGTGCTTTGGTGGCTGCTGGAACCTTATTTGACCATTTTGCCAAAATGGAAACAGGTTTTGAGTACAGGCGCACAGGCAGTTTGACGCGCGTCAGAACGCTCTTGGTGTGTGTTCGGCCGTTTAAAACAATGAGTAGACTTCAAAACGCGAGCGCCTGACGCTCCCAGTGCGTTTGAGGCTTAAGAATCAGATAACCCGACATTATAGGAGAAATTAAAACAAGAAAGTAAAGGTTCTTTTACCAAATGAAAGAATTTTTGATAAACCTCAATGAGTAGTGCATCTATTCCAGGTGTTTTCCCTGCTTTATTTCTTTATTTGAGGGATGATGCACATTAATGAACATTACTGGAAACGTGCCAGGGTTAGCCATAATATGTCTAATTTTCAACTGCTGTCCCCACACACACACACACACACACGGAGCCCTAACAGCAATGGATTTTTTGTTAAATGCCGATAAACATTATAAATGTCTGATAACCAGAAATCACGTTTCGTAAGTCCCAATGGATAAACGTAGTGAGGCCTGGAAAATTCATAAAAAATGATATTTCCATTTGTACAGAAATACTGACAAATACTGGTCATGGAAATGTTGCCATATTTGATTGAGCAATTTGGGGACATTTGGGAGGCTTTCGAACTGTAAAAATGTGGATCTTCAACCTAAAATGGGAACAGTTGCAGATCCTGTAAGACAACCTCACCTGTGCTTCCCCTGCCCACTCACAGACATGGAGAGCGTGCAGCCAGAGCAGCAGCACCCTCTGCCCTCCTACCTGGACTACAAATCCAACAGCTCCATCAAGTCGTACCAGACCAGCTACTTCCCCAGCCGCTGTGCCGAGGGCCCGGAGAGCAGCTCCCAGGGCTTTGAGATCAGCCTGGGCACCGGCATGGACAGCCTGGGGGGGAGCTGTGACCACAAAACGTCCCAGGACAGAGACCCAGACCTGGCCCCCGAGAGGGAGGAGCTGAGCGCGTTCTGTGACGGACCGCTCAAACCCAAGACTGCATACAGGTATTGAAGATCGCAGGTTCTACAATTCTGCAATTTGATTTGATTTCACTTATTTTACTTCATTTCAGTAGATTTATTAGATGTAAGAGTCAACAGGAAATATCGGAGCCCTTACTAACCGTCTGACTGTCTCTCAAATCCTGCCATGCAAGTGAACAGGTAAATCACACCCATGTGCCAATTACCAGAAGTGATAGTACCATAATCAAAATAAACAAATACATGAACACAGGCTAAATACACAATGGATACACATAGTTAGTATAACCCCCCCCCACACACACACACACACACACACATGCTGTTGTGTCTGTACTGACTTGAGTTGTGGTGACAGCATGGACCCGGTGTGTTGTGTCTGTACTGACTTGAGTTGTGGTGACAGCATGGACCCGGTGTGTTGTGTCTGTACTGACTTGAGTTGTGGTGACAGCATGGACCCAGTGAGTTGTGGTGACAGCATGGACCCAGTGAGTTGTGGTGACAGCATGGACCCAGTGAGTTGTGGTGACAGCATGGACCCAGTAAGTTGTGGTGACAGCATGGACCCAGTAAGTTGTGGTGACAGCATGGACCCAGTAAGTTGTGGTGACAGCATGGACCCAGTGAGTTGTGGTGACAGCATGGACCCAGTAAGTTGTGGTGACAGCATGGACCCGGTGTGTTGTGGTGACAGCATGGACCCAGTAAGTTGTGGTGACAGCATGGACCCAGTGAGTTGTGGTGACAGCATGGACCCAGTAAGTTGTGGTGACAGCATGGACCCAGTGAGTTGTGGTGACAGCATGGACCCAGTAAGTTGTGGTGACAGCATGGACCCGGTGTGTTGTGTGTTCCAGGCTGAGCGTCCGAGCGTTCACACAACTGTTTGACGAGGAGAAGAACGGCGTGATGTCACCGCTCTACACCGACACCTTCCTGTCCCTGCCCGTGCTCACTGAGGCTGGTAAGCATGACACGTTTACGCCTCACTGAGGCTGGTAAGCATGACACGTTTACGCCTCACTGAGGCTGGTAAGCATGGCACGTTTACGCCTCACTGAGGCTGGTAAGCATGACACGTTTACGCCTCACTGAGGCTGGTAAGCATGGCACGTTTACGCCTCACTGAGGCTGGTAAGCATGACACGTTTACGCCTCACTGAGGCTGGTAAGCATGACACGTTTACGCCTCACTGAGGCTGGTAAGCATGACACGTTTACGCCTCACTGAGGCTGGTAAGCATGGCACGTTTACTTATAGACGCTTTCAACTGGACAACATAAACATCCCCCAGGTTACTTCCTGTTGCAGTGTTTGCCAATACAATAATAGAGAGCCAAAGGTGACGTCACTTCCTGCTTCAGCATGCGCATCAAGAGCGTAATTTATTTTCATATAGACTCATAAAATGCTTAGAGAAATAGTTGTACTTGGTCAAACCAAATGATTCAGCTATATGTAGCATCAGGAGAGACCATGGAACATTTCACTCCGACCAAACCAACTTAAAAAAATAAAAATATGTTTTTTTCCCCCGCTGTCTTGGTCTGAGTGAACTGTTCTATGTTCTCTCCTGTTTCTAAATATAGCTGAATCGTTTGGTTTGACCAAGTACAACTATTTTTCTAAGCATTTTATGCAACACATCGCAATTGCTCAAGTGACATCACTGATGATGTCATAGACATTGTGACATCATCAGTGACATCATTATTGACCAAAGCCATCACAAATCTCAGAATCGTGGGACCAGAATCGTGGGACAGAAATTGCAGACAGACCCACAGACAGAACCCACTTACTCAATTTTGATGTCTATGGGAAAATAAATTGCAGATGAAATCTCTTGGTGCGTAGTGCGTACTGTATGCTTAATGCCGGGCTCAGACTACACGAATTCAGCCTGATTTTAAAATGATTTGGTCGAGCACGACACATTATTCTTATTATTCAGGCCCGAATATGACCGTCTGGAACGATGAACGGGCCGGGCGTCTTTACCTCTTGTAGTGTGACATCATCAAAGACCAGCGTCGGGACGTCACGACACCCCGACAAAAAGTCTGGCGTGCTGCTCGTCTTTTCGTCGGGCTGAATTATTTTCTCGTGTAGTTTGACAACTATTACCTATTAACCACGAGTTCCTTTTGACTTCAGCTTGAAGTGCGGAAGAACAGAGCATCCCCGTAACCATAGCAACTCACTCACTCTCTGCCTGCCTGATGAGAGAGGAGAGGAGAGGAGAGGGAGAGCCGCAGCAGCAACACAATCTATGATATTGTAGGCTACAAATATACCAGGCTAGATGTTGTAACCTTTAGGCCAGTGATTCCCAACCTGTGGGCCGCGGCCCCCTGGTGGGCCGCGAAGGTATTGCAAGTGGGCCGCCAAATCATTTCCAAAAAAGTATGATTTTTGAAAAAAAAAAAAAAAAAATTTTTTTGAACGATTTTGAAAAATCATACTTGAAAAAGTATGATTTTTGTTTCTTTGATGTTATTGCTTTTGCTTGAATTGAAGTTTCATCTTTACATCATCTTTATATTGGGTTTGTGTTTATTTGTAACCCTATCGATTTAATGGGCTTTCTTCTGATATTTGGATTTTGTTTGGATCTGATATTGGATGTCAAATTGTTATGAGAATGCATTTTTCCATTGTTGAAGGATACCGTTATTTATTAATCATTTGTTAATTAGCCTGTTACAGACAGCCCCTTGCTTGTCATTTCTGACATCTGTGTGGTGCTGATGGACAGCTCCTTGAATGATTGGTGTGTGTGTGTGTGTGTGTGTGTGTGTGTGTGTGTGTGTGTGTGTGTGTGTGTGTGTGTGGACAGCTCCTTGAAAACTGTAATACTGAAGGTGTTGCAACATGTTACAGGTGCTGTGTTAGTGACTGTGGAGCTTCCAACATGTTTCTCCTGTATTCAGTTCAGTCCTTTATGTTCAATTTTCAATAAAAAAGTGCTCTGAGAACGCATTATATGGCCTTTGTATTTATGGGGTCGGAGGTGGGCCGCGAACATTTTTGAGACATAAAAGTGGGCCCTGAGTTGGAAAAGGTTGGGAACCACTGCTTTAGGCTATTTCTCGTTCCCTGCTGTGGCCCTGTGCTGTCTGTCATGTTTTCACTTCCTGAGGTTATCAATTATGATTTTGTTTTTCACTGCGTGAGAAATGGACTTGTGGCGTGCAGGTCCTTCCTGATGTTCTGCATCAGAGTTGGCAGTCCTGGTCGGGATCAGACTTGTAGTGTTGCACGTGTGACATCAGTGTGACATCATACCTCGTCTGACATGGTGACATGGTGACATCATACCTCGTCTGACATGGTGACATGGTGACATCATACCTCGTCTGACATGGTGACATGGTGACAGACAAAACGTGTAGTCTGAACCCGGTATAACCCGGGAGTGGCCGTGACTCGCTCTCTATTACGGACAGGACATAAGCTAAGCTGTCCTCCAGCAACACAATGATGTGAAAACATCGCCAAAAGCATCGTCAACTAAAGTCAAACATGCTTATGGTCATATTCAAGTGTGGCAATATGTAATGAGCCAATACAACAATCAATCAGTGTCATCTTTTAAATCACTTTTACAGACTGGCCTTTATTTCTAAAAATGTTCTGTTCAGAAAATGTCTGACCCCTTGACAACTAGGCTCCACTACACCTTTGATCATGAAACAGTATAACATGGTGGTGTGTTAATGGTGCAGCATGTGTGTGTGTGTGTGTGTGTGTGTGTGTGTGTGTGTGTGTGTATGTGTTTAAGGGCCTGCAAAAAAAAAATTTTTTTTTTTTTTTGGTGCCCGCAGTCAGGCTACTCACTGAACAGCAGGCCAGGCTGTGTGTGTGTGTGTGTCAGTGTGTCAGTGTGTGGCGAGTTGTGTTGCAGCATGTGTGTGTGTCAGTGTGTGGTGAGTTGTGGTGCACCATGTGTGTGTCAGTGTGTGGTGAGTTGTGTTGATGGTGTGTAATGTGTGTTGCTCCTCAGAGCCTCTGAGCGGTGTGGTGGAGGGCATCAGCGCTGGCATGTTCCTCATCGCCATGATCGTGGGAGTCACCGCCCTGCTGGTCTGCAGGCAGAAGACACGCAAAGTGTGAGTGTCTGTCTGTCTGTGTGTCTGTCTGTCTGTCTGTCTGTCTGTCTGTCTGCCTGCCTGTCTGTCTGTCTGTCTGTCTGTCTGCCTGCCTGCCTGCCTGTCTGTCTGTCTGTCTGTCTGTCTGTCTGCCTGTCTGCCTGTCTGTCTGTCTGTGTGTCTGTCTGTCTGCCTGTCTGTCTGTCTGTCTGTCTGTCTGTCTGTCTGTCTGCCTGTCTGTCTGCCTGCCTGCCTGTCTGTCTGTGTGTCTGTCTGTCTGTCTGTCTGCCTGCCTGCCTGTCTGTCTGTGTGTCTGTGTGTCTGTCTGTCTGTCTGTCTGTCTGTCTGTCTGTCTGCCTGCCTGCCTGTCTGTCTGTCTGTCTGTCTGTCTGTCTGCCTGTCTGCCTGTCTGTCTGTCTGTCTGTCTGTCTGTCTGTCTGTCTGTCAGTTTCCCCGAACCTACAAATCACTCACTTTTTTAACTTCATAAACTAAAAACTTACTTAAACTAGTAAACTTAAATTTAAAGACAGCACACTAACATCAATGCTGATAATAAATACAAATAATATATATCAGACAGTTGTGATGTCATCAGTGATGTCACTCGAGCAACTGTGATGTAGTATGAGCCAATCGCACACAGTTGCACGATGGCGCACAGTTGCACGGGGACACAGTTGCCCATCTGTGATGTCAATTGGACAGCTTGCACAGTTGCTCATGGCGCGCAGTTGCTTGATGTCACAGTTGCTTGCGTGATGTCACTCGAGCAGCTGTTATGTAATCAGTGATGTCACTCGAGCAGCTGTGATTGATGGGCCAATGGCACACAATTGCCACAACTGTGATGTCACGGGCACTCTCCAGAGTCTCCACCCTAGAAATCGAGGGCTAAGTGTGTGGGCGGTGTCTGTCTGTCACAAAAGTGACATCATCAGTGAGGTGGTTAGCGATGTGCAACTGTGATATAGTGAGCCGATTCCACACAGTTGCACGATGGCGGACAGTTGCTGATGTCATGAGTGATGTCACTTGAGCAACTCTAAATACTTATTGGAGGGCCGATGGCACACAGTTGCATGATGGCGCATAGTTGCAAAGGCGCACAGTAGAGCAACTGTGATGTCAATAGGAGAGCTCACACAGTTGCTAATGGTGCACAGTTGCACAACTGTGATGTTACTCAAGCATTTGTTATGTCATCAGTGATGTCACTCAAGCAACTGTGATTGAAGGGGCAATGGCGTACAATTGCCCAACTGTGATGTCACGGGCACTCTCCAGAGTCTCCACCCTAGAAATTGAGCGGGCATAGCTCGCAAGATTTCTAGTAATTAAAATTGGCTAAGGATGTTAGTCACGATTTTGCACTATTAGTCACATTTTGTATCACGAAACATCAATCGTGACATCATCAGTGACATCATCAGTGATTTGTGACACAAATCGTGACATCAGTGATGTCATAAATCCCATGGTGCATCGTCTCCAGAGTCTCCTCCACCCTAGAAATCTAATTGACATGTTTACATGTTATGTATGAAGCTGTCAGCAGCAGGTCAGCAGGCTGTTTGTGCTCTGTCTTCCCTCCCTACATGAAAGGTTAAGATGCTGTTTGTGTGTTTGTGTTCAGGAGAGACCAGCTTAAAGGTTAAGATGCTGTTTGTGTGTTTGTGTTCAGGAGAGACCAGCTTAAAGGTTAAGATGCTGTTTGTGTGTTTGCAGCAGTGTTCAGGAGAGACCAGCTTAAAGGTTAAGATGCTGTTTGTGTGTTTGCAGCAGTGTTCAAGAGAGACCAGCTTAAAGGTTAAGATGCTGTTTGTGTGTTTGCAGCAGTGTTCAGGAGAGACCAGCTTAAAGGTTAAGATGCTGTTTGTGTGTTTGCAGCAGTGTTCAGGAGAGACCAGCGGTCAGGATGAAAGGTTAACATGCTGTTTGTGTGTTTGCAGCAGTGTTCAGGAGAGACCAGCTTAAAGGTTAAGATGCTGTTTGTGTGTTTGCAGCAGTGTTCAGGAGAGACCAGCGGTCAGGATGAAAGGTTAACATGCTGTTTGTGTGTTTGCAGCAGTGTTCAGGAGAGACCAGCTTAAAGGTTAACATGCTGTTTGTGTGTTTGCAGCAGTGTTCAGGAGAGACCAGCTTAAAGGTTAACATGCTGTTTGTGTGTTTGCAGCAGTGTTCAGGAGAGACCAGCTTAAAGGTTAACATGCTGTTTGTGTGTTTGCAGCAGTGTTCAGGAGAGACCAGCTTAAAGGTTAACATGCTGTTTGTGTGTTTGCAGCAGTGTTCAGGAGAGACCAGCGGTCAGGATGAAAGGTTAAGATGCTGTTTGTGTGTTTGCAGCAGTGTTCAGGAGAGACCAGCTTAAAGGTTAAGATGCTGTTTGTGTGTTTGCAGCAGTGTTCAGGAGAGACCAGCGGTCAGGATGAAAGGTTAACATGCTGTTTGTGTGTTTGCAGCAGTGTTCAGGAGAGACCAGCTTAAAGGTTAACATGCTGTTTGTGTGTTTGCAGCAGTGTTCAGGAGAGACCAGCTTAAAGGTTAAGATGCTGTTTGTGTGTTTGCAGCAGTGTTCAGGAGAGACCAGCGGTCAGGATGAAAGGTTAAGATGCTGTTTGTGTGTTTGCAGCAGTGTTCAGGAGAGACCAGCTTAAAGGTTAAGATGCTGTTTGTGTGTTTGCAGCAGTGTTCAGGAGAGACCAGCGGTCAGGATGAAAGGTTAAGATGCTGTTTGTGTGTTTGCAGCAGTGTTCAGGAGAGACCAGCTTAAAGGTTAAGATGCTGTTTGTGTGTTTGCAGCAGTGTTCAGGAGAGACCAGCTTAAAGGTTAAGATGCTGTTTGTGTGTTTGCAGCAGTGTTCAGGAGAGACCAGCGGTCAGGATGAAAGGTTAACATGCTGTTTGTGTGTTTGCAGCAGTGTTCAGGAGAGACCAGCTTAAAGGTTAAGATGCTGTTTGTGTGTTTGCAGCAGTGTTCAGGAGAGACCAGCGGTCAGGATGAAAGGTTAAGATGCTGTTTGTGTGTTTGCAGCAGTGTTCAGGAGAGACCAGCGGTCAGGATGAGCATGAGCAGGAGAGAGAGACCCACCTCACCAGTACATATGGGGGTCAGAGGGTAAGAGGCCATTTTTATATTCATACTATACTGTACGCTAATGCTAAGTAAGTTGTGATTATCCTTGGAGAGGACATATATATATATATATATATATATATATATATATATATATATATATATATATATATATGATATCACCATCAGTCATATATATATATATATATATATATCATTAAGACCTGATGCATTTGTGTTGTTCTCCCTTTCAGCAAAGATACTTTATACAGTACACTATTTCTTAAGGTTTTAGGGGGTTGTTTCAAATGCTCTGTAGGTTTTAGAAAGCTTTTCTAGAGGTTTTAATGCATTTTGTTCTTTTATATGAATTTTATCTTTTTCACTTTGTAATTGTTTTATTTCTCTATGCTCTTTTCTTTTTTCTTTTTTTTATGTAAAGCACTTTGAATGTCCTCTGTGTATGAAATGTGCTGTACAAATAAACTTGCCCTGCCCTGCCCCTACTAATACTAATAATAACTAGTGAAGGTGGCCAGGCTGCAGTGTCTGGCAGGTTCACATCCACCTGTAGACTCACCACACCAATACCAAGACTAATGTTGTTAGTAGCTGATAGAGAATAAATTCTGCAATTATAGCTTATTGGGAAATGCCAATGGAACTTATATTTTTCTCCAACAGTAGCCATACTAATAGAAATACCAATACCAGAATACCAGCACCAATACTGATACTATTTTGTTACTTACCACCACTATTACTGCTACTATTGATAACAATTAGCAGTAGTGCTATTAGTATTATTGCTAACACTACTACTACTATACTAGTACTACTCGGATTACTACTACTACTAATTAATAATACTGTAATAACAATAATAACTCCCTGTAAAAACAACAGGAAATGAACACATGTAGTATGTAGAAGGGAAAGACAATGGGACACAATTAACAAGTGGAAACAATTACATAGAAATAGATGATAATATTCTGTAAAAGTGCATTGTAAGACACAATCAAGGCCAAACAAAGCCATGCTGTAAACTTCATTCAGCTTCAGTTTGCTAAGGTTAAGGGTCACACCTTTTCCCTTCTGGGTTAAACCAGCTTGCGGCTCGTTGTGTTTGCTGGCTCTCTTGTTTGATTCATACCATATAATTATTACATAATTCAGTGCAATTAATGTTTGGGTGTGCCTTGGTTTGTTGTAAGCTGCATACACCTGCCTTAGTAACCGCTGATGTACCAGGTTCTTATAATACAGTCAATCCTTCAGCAGATGTCGTTTATGACCAATGATTCACCAATGATTTGTCCCTTCTGTTTCAGCAACCGTCGCATTTCCAGGTAAATTCAGTGTTTTCCTGATCCGTGAAATCAAAGAAATCTCTTCTGTTGAATGGCTGATTTTGCCCTCTGGATATTTTGTGGACTAAATATGTTGTCTCTGTATCCTGCAGCCCCATCAAGATCATGCACTTTGAGTCTCACTACACCAAACTGCAGGCCGACTCCAACTACCTTCTGTCAGAGGAGTATGAGGTTAGCACAATAAATGCACAGGAATATGTCACAGATTGTCACAGACAGTGATCAACTTATAGAGATTAGGTGAAGAGTTAAGTGTTACATCCATTTTGAAAAATAAAAATGTTCCATCAATCCCTAAGATTAAAAAGAGATTCATTATTGAATCGTTTATTATTTAGTTATTTAAGAATTAAGTCCAGAATGTATCTTCTTTTTTTCCTCATCTTTTTTTATTATTATCAAGCAACAAGCAACATATGTGACACTTTTTCCAAATGGTAGATCTGAACACAACACTGTATACATGGTAGATCTGAACACAACACTGTATAAATGGTAGATCTGAACACAACACTGTATAAATGGTAGATCTGAACACAACACTGTGTAAATGGTAGATCTGAACACAACACTGTATAAATGGTAGATCTGAACACAACACTGTATAAATGGTAGATCTGAACACAACACTGTATAAATGGTAGATCTGAACACAACACTGTATAAATGGTAGATCTGAACACAACACTGTATAAATGGTAGAACACAACACTGTATAAATGGTAGATCTGAACACAACACTGTATAAATGGTAGATCTGAACACAACACTGTATAAATGGTAGATCTGAACACAACACTGTATAAATGGTAGATCTGAACACAACACTGTATAAATGGTAGATCTGAACACAACACTGTATAAATGGTAGATCTGAACACAACACTGTATAAATGGTAGATCTGAACACAACACTGTATACATGGTAGATCTGAACACAACACTGTATAAATGGTAGATCTGAACACAACACTGTATAAATGGTAGATCTGAACACAACACTGTATAAATGGTAGATCTGAACACAACACTGTATAAATGATCTGAACACAACACTGTATAAATGGTAGATCTGAACACAACACTGTATACATGGTAGATCTGAACACAACACTGTATAAATGGTAGATCTGAACACAACACTGTATAAATGGTAGATCTGAACACAACACTGTATACATGGTAGATCTGAACACAACACTGTATAAATGGTAGATCTGAACACAACACTGTATAAATGGAAGATCTGAACACAACACTGTATAAATGGTAGATCTGAACACAACACTGTATAAATGGTAGATCTGAACACAACACTGTATACATGGTAGATCTGAACACAACACTGTATAAATGGAAGATCGGAACACAACACTGTATAAATGGTAGATCTGAACACAACGCTGTATAAATGGTAGATCTGAACACAACACTGTATAAATGGTAGATCTGAACACAACACTGTATAAATGGTAGATCTGAACACAACACTGTATAAATGGTAGATCTGAACACAACGCTGTATAAATGGTAGATCTGAACACAACACTGTATAAATGGTAGATCTGAACACAACACTGTATAAATGGTAGATCTGAACACAACACTGTATAAATGGTAGATCTGAACACAACACTGGATAAATGGTAGATCTGAACACAACACTGTATAAATGGTAGATCTGAACACAACACTGTATAAATGGTAGATCTGAACACAACACTGTATACATGGAAGATCTGAACACAACACTGTATAAATGGTAGATCTGAACACAACACTGTATAAATGGTAGATCTGAACACAACACTGGATAAATGGTAGATCTGAACACAACACTGTATAAATGGTAGATCTGAACACAACACTGTATAAATGGTAGATCTGAACACAACACTGGATAAATGGTAGATCTGAACACAACACTGTATAAATGGACTTACACGTTATGTGGTGCAGCAGGAATGAGTGCTAAACCCCGGAAATGCATCACCATGGGTTCCCCCATCTCAACGTCAGTGGCTTTTTCCAATGGGTTTTTCCAATGGGTTTTTCCAATGGGTTTTTGGTTAGCTGCCTGAAATAAGCTCTGTGGTTAACACAAGTGAATGATACTTGCACGTTTTGTTCAGCAAGATAATCTTCACAATTGCACCCTTTTATGATTTGTGAAGCATTTTCTGGCGATTTTCTGACAATCACGATTTCTGGCGATCGTGATTTCTGGCGATCGCATTTACCCTTCAAAAATCACAAAACTGGTGTTAATTTATGACGATTATCTTGTTGAACAAAACCGTTACACTTTTTTTCCCCACAGAGATTATTTTCTGCAATAATCCAAAAGCCAATGGGAAAATCCCATTGGCTTTTTGTTGAGGGGCGATGCTAACTTTGCCCTAGAAGGTTGGCCTAGAACACGGGTGGGCAACTGGCGGCCCCCGACCTCACTCAGTGTGGCCCCTGGGTCAATTTATCTTTCCCCCCCCCCTTTTTTTTTACAAGGCTGACGTTTTTGGTTAGGTTAGGTTCGACCACCCAAATCTGTGTTTTTATTTTACTCTACATCCCAGAACATGGCGCTTATGGCGTTAGCATTGTCCATCCACATACTGTTTATCGTTAGCATTTCAGCTAACGCTATTGTAACAAACTATATCCAGGATGCACATTGCACATGCAACATTACTAATCTGATTAATATCACATATCTGGGTGATGTACCCCATCAAATTGCTGTAGCGGCCTGTTTTAAAGCTCGAGCAAAGTTTCTGGTGTCATCTGAATGGAAGAATTACTAAATTTGAATATGAAAAATATAAATGTTGGTATAATAAACTTTGATTACCAGTCCTTTTCATCAGATTAGTAGCTATAATTGGGCATGATGGAGTTACAGTAGGCTACTGGTGGAAGTGCACGGTCACAATCCGGCCCTCTGGTAGCGAGGACATTTTTTTTGTGGCCCTCTCTATCATCAAAGTTGCCCATCTCTGATCCCTGCACCATTCTATACTGTATATTCATGTTAGGACCTGAAAGACGGGGGGATGTTGAAAGGCATTCTGGGAAATGTAGGAAAGCTCTAACTGAAGTAGAAGTAGACGAAGCAGGTTGAGGGAAAAGTGGCTTCACCAAAAAAAAGTAAACGAACACCTCATCACTTCATACCTCTGGCACACTGAACATCACAGTTATAGGCTGCTATAATAACAGTGTGAGAGGATTGATCCTGTGCTTCTCCTGTCAGGACCTGAAGGACGTGGGCCGTAACCAGCCGCTGGACACCGCTCTGCTGCCAGAGAACCGCGGCAAGAACCGATACAACAACATCCTTCCCTGTGAGTGGGAGGCAGCCGCCTACAGACAGAAATATGGAGTGATTAAGAGAGCTTACAGCCGGCTGCCAGGCCACACCCCTTCTAGTTTGGCAACCTCCGCATAGAGCTGAACAGTCACGTGACATCTCTTGTCCCGGAAGAGAGTTCCCCATTCATTTTCCCCATAGACATTTAGAAAAGTCCTTATGTAACGAGTTTTAAGGCCGGAACCAAGCCAGCCAGCGACCTACTGCATCGCTAGTGATCATAAAACATAACCAAGCCAACCAGCGACCTACTGCATCGCTAGTGATCATAAAACATAACCAAGCCAACCAGCGACCTACTGCATCGCTAGTGATCATAAAACATTTAACCTACTGCATCACTAGTGATCATAAAACATAACCAAGCCAGCCAGCGACCTACTGCATCGCTAGTGATCATAAAACATAACCAAGCCAGCCAGCGACCTACTGCATCGCTAGTGATCATAAAACATTTAACCTACTGCATCACTAGTGATCATAAAACATTTAACCTACTGCATCGCTAGTGATCATAAAACATTTAACCTACTGCATCGCTAGTGATCATAAAACATTTAACCTATTGCATTGCTAGTGATCATAAAACATTTAACCTACTGCATCGCTAGTGATCATAAAACATTTAACCTACTGCATCACTAGTGATCATAAAACATTTAACCTACTGCATCGCTAGTGATCATAAAACATTTAACCTACTGCATCACTAGTGATCATAAAACATTGAACCTACTGCATCGCTAGTGATCATAAAACATTTAACCTACTGCATCACTAGTGATCATAAAACATTGAACCTACTGCATCGCTAGTGATCATAAAACATTTAACCTACTGCATCACTAGTGATCATAAAACATTTAACCTACTGCATCACTAGTGATCATAAAACATTTAACCTACTGCATCACTAGTGATCATAAAACATTTAACCTACTGCATCACTAGTGATCATAAAACATTTAACCTACTGCATCACTAGTGATCATAAAACATTTAACCTACTGCATCACTAGTGATCATAAAACATTTAACCTACTGCATCACTAGTGATCATAAAACATTTAACTTGGAGCAACAAAATCTCGGGAAAATCTCTTCCGGGGCAAGAGGTGTCACGTGACTGTTCAGCTCTATTACTCAGCAGTGCATGCAGCATTTATGTGGGAAGCGTCTCTTGCCCAACCTCTCATATTTCTCTGCTGTGTGTGTGTGTGTGTGTGTGTGTGTGTGTGTGTGTTGGTGTTCAGATGACTCGACGCGAGTCAAGCTGTCCTACGTGGATGACGATCCCTGCTCAGACTACATCAATGCCAGCTACATTCCTGTAAGCTCACTGATCCATGGAGGGAGGGGATGGAGGAAGTGGATAGGTCCATGGAGGAAGTGGATAGGTCCATAGAGGAAGTGGATAGGTCCATAGAGGAAGTGGATAGGTCCATAGAGGAAGTGGATAGGTTCATGGAGGAAGTGGATAGGTCCATGGAGGAAGTGGATAGATCCATGGAGGAAGTGGATAGGTCCATGCAGGAAGTGGATAGATCCATGGAGGAAGTGGATAGATACATGGAGGAAGTGGATAGGTCCATGGAGGAAGTGGATAGGTCCATAGAGGAAGTGGATAGGTCCATGGAGGAAGTGGATAGATCCATGGAGGAAGTGGATAGATACATGGAGAAAGTGGATAGATCCATGGAGGAAGTGGATAGATCCATGGAGGAAGTGGATAGGTCCATGGAGGAAGTGGATAGATCCATGGAGAAAGTGGATAGATCCATGGAGGAAGTGGATAGATCCATGGAGGAAGTGGATAGATACATGGAGAAAGTGGATAGATCCATGGAGGAAGTGGATAGATCCATGGAGGAAGTGGATAGGTCCATGGAGGAAGTGGATAGATCCATGGAGAAAGTGGATAGATCCATGGAGGAAGTGGATAGATCCATGGAGGAAGTGGATAGATACATGGAGAAAGTGGATAGATCCATGGAGGAAGTGGATAGATACATGGAGAAAGTGGATAGATCCATGGAGGAAGTGGATAGATCCATGGAGGAAGTGGATAGGTCCATGGAGGAAGTGGATAGATCCATGGAGAAAGTGGATAGATCCATGGAGGAAGTGGATAGATCCATGGAGGAAGTGGATAGATACATGGAGAAAGTGGATAGATCCATGGAGGAAGTGGATAGATCCATGGAGGAAGTGGATAGATCCATGGAGGAAGTGGATAGATCCATGGAGAAAGTGGATAGATACATGGAGGAAGTGGATAGATACATGGAGAAAGTGGATAGATACATGGAGGAAGTGGATAGATACATGGAGGAAGTGGATAGATCCATGGAGAAAGTGGATAGATACATGGAGGAAGTGGATAGATCCATGGAGGAAGTGGATAGATACATGGAGAAAGTGGATAGATCCATGGAGGAAGTGGATAGATACATGGAGAAAGTGGATAGATACATGGAGGAAGTGGATAGATACATGGAGAAAGTGGATAGATCCATGGAGGAAGTGGATAGATCCATGGAGAAAGTGGATAGATCCATGGAGGAAGTGGATAGATACATGGAGAAAGTGGATAGGTCCATGGAGGAAGTAGGTGTACTGGACAGTTTTGTGTTTGAGAGTATGGACAGTGTGCTAAAAAAACAAAACCACGCCATGCATTATAAACACAATGTCAGGACTAATAAGGACTCTGCGTTGTGGTATCAGTATTGGGGCACGGTCGGTTTGCTGTGATTCTGATATTTCTGACAGGACTTGAAGGCAGCATAAGATGAGAGGAACTTTCAAACATGACACCAATAAAGAGGCAAAGAATGTAATGCAAGTAACGACCAATCTGTTACATAAGGAACTGTCATGTGACATCGGAAACTGAAACAGTGATGTGACTACAGTATAGAGACACTGCTTGAAATAGGCCACACCCATCATGGGGGAAAGCACTCCATTCACTCCCACACACCAGCGTCATTTTCCTTGAATTAAACATAGCTAAAAGCTGTTGTGTGGTGGGGCTGCGCAGACAACAGATGTAAAAAATCGCCAATTAAAGTTTGTTTGTACTCCCGAGCAAAACAAGGAAGCCATTGAGAATTGGCGAGAAGAAAAATGTGGATCTAGATGTCAAGGATGAAGTTGGAGTGTTCATCTTCCATATATATGATCCTTAGGAGAACGCCAGGATTGGGGGGGGGCGGAGTTTTTGTTTCTCCCCGTTTTGGGTGTGGTTTCTGAATGATGACGCGCTCCGCAGTGTCTCTATACATTCCTTTGTAATGCGTTCTGTTTTTCTCCTGCAGCTTTGTTATTGAGTATGTGTATATAATTATGTATATGTTATTGTTATTGAGTATGTGTATATGATTATGTATATGTTATTGTTATTGAGTATGTGTATATGATTATGTATTATGTTATTGTTATTGAGTATGTGTATATGATTATGTATTATGTTATTGTTATTGAGTATGTGTATATGATTATGTATATGTTATTGTTATTGAGTATGTGTATATGATTATGTATATGTTATTGTTATTGAGTATGTGTATATGATTATGTATATGTTATTGTTATTGTTATTGAGTATGTGTATATGATTATGTATATGTTATTGTTATTGAGTATGTGTATATGATTATGTATATGTTATTGTTATTGAGTATGTGTATATGATTTTTATTGTTATTGTTATTGAGTATGTGTATATGATTATGTATATGTTATTGTTATTGAGTATGTGTATATGATTATGTATATGTTATTGTTATTGAGTATGTGTATATGATTATGTATATGTTATTGTTATTGAGTATGTGTATATGATTATGTATATGTTATTGTTATTGAGTATGTGCATATGATTTTTATTGTTATTGTGTGAAAATGTGAATGGGTTTTGATGTGAAAATGTGTTTCAGGGTAGCAGCTTCCGTCGGGAGTACATCGCCACCCAAGGCCCGCTGCCCGGAACCAAAGATGACTTCTGGAAGATGGTGTGGGAGCAGAACGTCCACAACGTGGTCATGGTTACGCAGTGTGTGGAGAAAGGCAGGGTGGGTAGAACAGGCTCATGTCCTGTGAACAGAGTGCATTATTTTAGGATCCATTTATCGACGGCTTTCACGGAATTGTGTGACGGGAATATTTTGAAACCTAGCTTATTTCCTGCCAGCTATTGTATTAGCATCATAGACTGTATACACTGCAACAGGAAGTTAGCAAGAAGTTAGTTATGTTGTCAAGTTGAAACCGTCTAGAGTACCAAAGTCACGCCCTCTTCCAGGTTAGGCTTAGGAACCAAGGGATTTCATCTGCCATTTATTTTCCCCATAGACCTTTGGTAAAACGCTTATACAAATACTTTTACTTGATCAAACCAAGTGATTCAGTTATATTTAGAATCGGAACAGACCATAGAACATTTCACTCAGACCGAAATAAATGTATATGCTTTTTTCTTTTAAAGGCCCATTCCGTAACTTCTGACTCTTACTGACATCGGTGGCCATTGTCAGTAACGGCGGAGTAACCGCAGACAGCATGTGCTCGAGCTGGCGCGCGTGCACCACCATTCTCGCACGTGCCCAGCAGCTGCCTGGCTAAAACAGTTGCTTTGTAATGTTAGCTGATAAAAGTCACTTGAAAACGGCAACCTGGACAATTTATCGGCCAGATCAGCCTCGAGACTGGATTAGCGGAATTAGTGGACATTTTTGTGGCATGTTTGGTCATGTTTTGGCTGCGGGGAACTGGATACTAACGTTAGCATGAGCCAGGAGCTAACTGCCTGCTATAGGGCCTATTACAGTCTATGCCTGCAGTCAAACAATGTTCCATAAGCATAACGTAGTAACGTTAGGCATATTTACGACTGTTACATTATCCATACTAGAGGCTAAGGTTATTAGCGGAGCTTCTGGGTGGTAAATCCCTTAGCTACTGTATAGCCACGTTAGCAAGCAAGCTAACGTTATCTGGCTAGCTGAAACCACATCATCACAGGTCCCTCCATGAACCGAAAACACAGCCCCGACTCTACTCCCCCCCCCCTTCCCCCGACGTCGGTCACATTGCTGCTGTACCCAGTAAAACTATTTTTATAAGCATGTTACCAAATGTCTATGGAAAAATAAATCCCTGTGTGCACAGGCCCTTAGTTATTCATTGCAAACTCTTGGTGTCCCCCTGCAGGTGAAGTGTGACCACTACTGGCCGTTTGACCAGGAGCCGCTGTACTACGGAGACCTGATCGTCCAGATGCTGTCGGAGTCCGTGCTGCCTGAGTGGACCATACGAGAGTTCAACATCTGCAGCGTATGTTTATTGTTTATTGTTTATTGTTGATTAAAAAGGATCCTGTCTTCCTGGGGTCCGAGACAACAATACACATTACAGACAAACAATTCAATAGATGTTTGTGTACGTACGTCCGTCTGTACGTCCGTCCGTTGTTTGTTAACGCGATATCTCAGGAACGCCTTGATGAAATTTCGTCACATTTGGCTCAAACGTCCACTTGGACTCGAGGATGAACTGATTCGATTTTGGTGGTCAAAGGTCAAGGTCACTGTGACCTCACGAATGCTAATTTTAAACTCGTTAACATATCAGAGCCGTGTTGTTGAAACATTTCCCGCTGCCAAAAAAGGCAGGCTTTAGCTGATAGTCCAGCCCAGGCAGACACGATCAGGGAT
>NC_139652.1:1879010-1999010 GCF_964638095.1 Poromitra crassiceps
TATCCATGGATACGTAGAACATCACGTTTCTGAACCAAACTACGTTGCATATCACGTTTAGATATATATTATATTATATTATATTATATACGGTGGTGTAATTTGAGGTTATAATTTATCATTTGAGATTTTTTTCTGTTTGCTCTATCTTCTGCTGTTGATGTGATCATCGTGCTGCATACTTGCGCGAAGTCAAATTCCTCGTTTGTAATCTGATTACTCACTATGGCTACTGTAATCTGATTACTCACTATGGCTACTGTAATCTGATTACTCACTATGGCTACTGTAATCTGATTACTCACTATGGCTACTGTAATCTGATTACTCACTATGGGTACTGTAATCTGATTACTCACTATGGCTACTGTAATCTGATTACTCACTATGGCTACTCGAATTAATCTTGAATCTTGAATCTTACAAAGGCAGCAAGGTTTTCAAATGAACCTGCCGTTTTGTTTCAAATTCACGTTGAGATTGTACGTATCCGTGAATTGCACAAAAACGTACAATGCTGACAGGCGATTCGGTTGGTGTGTGTATGTGTGTGTGTGTGTATGTATGTGTGTGTGGTGTGTGTGTATGTGTGTGTGTGTGTATGTGTGTGTGTATCTGTGTCTATTGATGTAAATGTCAATTAAAAGTTGGGTAAACTACAATCTCCAGTTTGTGATGGAGAGATTATGAAAATATACAGAATGTCTGTATTCTATTTTCTTCTATAGACTGTTTTATCTGTTGGTGGCCCTGGTGGAAATTGGTTCCTGGTGGCCCCCTAACCAATGAAGCCAATGTGGAAGTGCCTTAAACCCACATTCTTTCCAATGGCCAGCAGGGGGCGACTCCACTGGCTGCAAATAGAAGTCTGAATATGTATAGAATTCAATGGGAATATGACCTTACTTCTCACTTGATTTATTCCCTCAGGCCACACTTGCCTAATGAGTTTATGGTCTCAATCACTAGTTTCAAGTCTTTTTCACTGCAGCATGATGTTCATTTTGTACGTTATGGTCCAATTTAAAGTAAAATAGATGACAAAGCAGACGATCTTAGCGGAAATCTGCACTGTAGCTATGTTGTTCCAAGAAGTAGAATACCTAAGTGGTGAGCACCACTTCTTGGAGCACCTGAAGATTTCTAGTTAAAAACAGGGTTCTTGTAAATGATGTCTTTTCAAGTCAACTTGACATCTCAGGGCTTGTGGAGACTTGGATTACGCCAGGTGAACAGTATGGAAGCATTTGACGTTTGTTTTTTCAGATGTTTTTTTTATTTTTATAAATTTTTGCTTGTGACCCTGTTCACACTCAGCAGGCAGCTCTACCTGCCTGATGCTCCAAACTGGGACCGTGCTACATTCTACTCCACACTGACTGTAGGCAAATACCTCAGACAACCCCACGCCAAAAAATAAATAAATAAAAAGATGAACTATTCCTTTCAAGAAACATGTCGAAGATGAAAAGGCGGAATTTGAACAAAAAGGAGGGGGAATTTGGATTGCATATGGCCCTATACTCATCCCTATGCCCCTCGCCCCCCCCCCCCCCCCCCCCCCCCAGGTGTAGTATGGCCCTATATTCATCCCTATCATGCCCCTCCCCCCCTCAGGTGCAGTATGGCCCTATTCACCGTATGTTCAGACCTACAGTGGACCAAATTCTTCCGGGTCCACCTAACACTTCCGGCGGTCACGGCGCAAAATAAAAGAGTTGTTTTTGGAGCGGACAGTGAAGGGGTAAAATAAAGAACGTAGCCTACTACTTTGAGCCGGTACACAGCAAGCAAGCGAGTATCCACTGTTTTCCATGTCAGATAACGTTATCGTCGACAATGACGAGCACTTTCTTGTAAAACATACCTGGACTCCAACAAAGAAAGCTTCGGATAGTTTTCTCTCCTCCGAGGCAGCGCGAGCCATTAACGTCAATAAAGACCCGCAGACGTTAACGTAATTCCCTGGAATGCGAGACTTAACGAGCCAGTTACATGGCGTTGCATTCTTAGACATTGCCGTTTGCTTTTATTTGGTATGTTACATACAATTGGCTAAATTATTAGTTAATTCAGAGTTAGATGATATTGCATTTTTTATTTTATTTTATTATTATTTTTAGCCGGAAGTCGTAGGACGGCCACAGAACCGGGTCAAATGGGCGTGGCTACATAAGGTGAATACTCATCCCTATGCCCCTCCCCCCCCCCCCAGGTGCAGTATGCTTACCTCCACCAGTGTGTCCGTGACGTGCTGAGAGCCAGGAAGCTGCGCAGCGAGCAGGAGAACCTCCTGTATCCCATCTATGAGAATGTGAACCCTGACGTCCACAGAGGTACGTGTCTCTCTGCAGCTGCAGGCCTCCCAGCTTCAAGTGCCTTCACACTTCATGTTGCACCTCACATAGCTCAGTATAGAGAGGTCAGAGTTCACCTCACATAGCTCAGTATAGAGAGGTCTGAGTTCACCTCACATAGCTCAGTATAGAGAGGTCTGAGTTCACCTCACATAGCTCAGTATAGAGAGGTCTGAGTTCACCTCACATAGCTTAGTATAGAGAGGTCTGAGTTCACCTCACATAGCTCAGTATAGAGAGGTCTGAGTTCATCTCACATAGCTCAGTATAGAGAGGTCAGAGTTCACCTCACATAGCTCAGTATAGAGAGGTCTGAGTTCACCTCACATAGCTCAGTATAGAGAGGTCTGAGTTCACCTCACATAGCTCAGTATAGAGAGGTCAGAGTTCACCTCACATAGCTCAGTATAGAGAGGTCTGAGTTCACCTCACATAGCTCAGTATAGAGAGGTCAGAGTTCACCTCACATAGCTTCAGTATAGAGAGGTCAGAGTTCACCTCACATAGCTCAGTATAGAGAGGTCAGAGTTCACCTCACATAGCTCAGTATAGAGAGGTCTGAGTTCACCTCACATAGCTCAGTATAGAGAGGTCTGAGTTCACCTCACATAGCTCAGTATAGAGGTCAGAGTTCACCTCACATAGCTCAGTATAGAGAGGTCTGACTTCACCTCACATAGCTCAGTATAGAGAGGTCAGAGTTCACCTCACATAGCTCAGTATAGAGAGGTCTGACTTCACCTCACATAGCTCAGTATAGAGAGGTCAGAGTTCATCTCACATAGCTTCAGTATAGAGAGGTCAGAGTTCACCTCACATAGCTCAGTATAGAGAGGTCAGAGATAACCTCACATAGCTCAGTATAGAGAGGTCTGAGTTCATCTCACATAGCTCAGTATAGAGAGGTCTGAGTTCACCTCACATAGCTTCAGTATAGAGAGGTCAGAGTTCACCTCATAGCTCAGTATAGAGAGGTCTGAGTTCACCTCACATAGCTCAGTATAGAGAGGTCAGAGTTCACCTCACATAGCTTCAGTATAGAGAGGTCAGAGTTCACCTCATAGCTCAGTATAGAGAGGTCTGAGTTCACCTCACATAGCTCAGTATAGAGAGGTCAGAGTTCAAACTATCACAACTAATTCCTCTCCCCTTTTTTGTTTTGGGCCCACAGATTTGGTGTACACCAGACGTTAAAGATTGTATTGACTACTGAGTGAGAGAAGAGAAAGAAGATTAATCACTTTTATATGTTGAGCACTACAGGGAGACATGGCAAATTTATTTTTCTACTATTTTTGTTTATATTTTTATCACCAGATATTGAATAAAGAAAAGATATATGATTATTTAATTACAACAGAAGATTCATTTCAACAGAATTGTATATACTTACATCATATCTGTGTGTGTGTGTGTGTGTGTGTGAGAGAGAGAGAGAGAGTGTGTGTGTGTGTGTGTGTGTGTGTGTGTCTCTATATTTCTATTATTGCTGCTTTTTTTTTTAATTATGTATTGTCACTGTTTGATAAGCTATAACATTTGCACATTATGGCTGTGACAAATCACAGAGAATTTTGACCAGTTATCAGTAAAGAGATTATGTGGAAGCCTTTCAGGTCATCCATTATTTCCCTTGAGCACATAAAGTACTTAGCCTTCTCTCGACTGAGGTGTATTTGTTTGATAAAGTAGACGTGTTTCAGTAGCCATGGTTGGTCCTTGTATTAACAAATGGGAAAGATGTTTACTTAATCATAAATCTACGTAAGGTATCATATTGTGTACTGTGTATTGTGTCTTTTTATTTGTTTCACTTGTGCTTCACTGTATAAGAGGAACTTGTTCAGAAAGAAGCATAGCATGTGTCAGCAACTAAACATCAAAGAAAAATGTAGAAATCTCTGAAATCTATGAGTATTCATCCATCAACGATGCATACCTGCTCAAACATGACTGTAGCACTCACTGTCAAGGAATGCTAGATGGGAATCATTGCACAAACAACCAATGACAGAGAATCCCATGCACATTGTAACAGTTAGTTCTCAGTCCCATATAAATGATCCTATGTATATGACATATCGTGACGCATTTTCTGTGGGTGTTTCAATAAAACAAGTAATTATGTTTTTTAAGATTGCATGACTGACATACCATTATTTTCTATTACTCATTCATTATGTCCCTCCTGGGAGAGGCCCTGGCTATCCCAAACCACACAGTCGCGCATGCGCACTGAGCAGAGCCTTCACCACATTGGAGAGATTCCTGCCTCGGAACTCTCGGGAAGTTGAGCCAAGTTGCAGTGATTTAGCCCAGCAGGCTAGCGGGAGAAAAGACGCTACGACCGAAGCAAACTGGCTTTTCAGGCAGATACAAGTGGATCTTGACGGACTTTTTTTGCTCTATAGTGAAACACGAAGGATTATCGGTGGATTTAAACCGTTTTCTATCGTTTTGTTTTCGCCAAAGTGAGCGTTAGCCACCTTTGAAAGAAGTTGTGATTGTTTTTTTGGCGCTCTGGCACAGCGCAGAGAGGAAAGATGGTGGCTCTGCTGGTGTAGCTAGCAGCAGGCTAGGCTAACGCTAGCTAGCTTGTTGGTTTACTAAGCTAGCGTCGTTTTGTCATAACTCAGAGCTGCTCAGTAACTAACTCTCCGAATGCCTGAAGAGTCTGGATGTTATCATTCAACATATTAACGCTGCCTCGTAAGTATCCCTGTATTAAAGGCGTTCGTTTATTTACAGGAAGAGACTGAGCACCAAGCTAAACGCGTTGCTGTGTTCTTCTCGGGAGCGCCGAGCTCATTAGTTAGCTGAAATCCACTGTTAGCTTATTCAACCAGAAAGACAGTCAGGTTAGCTTTGTGCTAACTAGCTAGCTGCCATTACACTTATCATAACCTTACCACACTGAGCGAACGGAGCTTAATGCTGTCTGGCTAATTACAAAGTGAATGTAACAGTACGTTAGCTAACTGATATAGCCAGTTTTATCAACTTCTACAGCTAAGCTAGCACGCCAACGACGGTAACGTCAATTAGCTCGCGTCTAATTTGTTTATTTAGCTAACTTGTGTTATTCGAGCTGGTAAACAGCCAGAAGATAGATGGCTAACTGGGAACACGGCTCAGATCAGAGAGCTTTATGTGTGGACCTGTGCAGCTTAATTGGATGTGATATTGATCAGGTTAATTAAATGACTGCATGTATGGACGCTCCTATCCACATATAATGAAACATGACAGGCGGACAACGCAAGGCATTTACAACAACATCACGTAGACTACAATTTGCACGCTTCACTGGCCGATGTATCCCGACCATTCAAATCACTTCCCACGATCACGTATAAATAATAGTAGTTTAGTTTGCTACTTTGAAGAAGCATAAACATTTAAGACAAAAAAGATGAATGTGTAAAATTCACCCCAAGTGCCACAAATCAATAATGGTGCATCCGAATTTTATTCTGTGCAGAATTGCTGTTCATGTTGGCAAAGCAGAAAAAGCATGAGTGTCCCTCAGGCTCTGAGGATGGAACCAGGGGTACGGGTGGCAGGATCTAGGTGAGCAAACCTTGACGGCATCATGTCAACACAACTTGTGTTGTCAACTGTGTTTTAAGCCCATGGCACCACACCAATCAAACATTATACAACAAAACACAGATGTTTGTTTGGTGTGCCATGGCTGTCTGTCCTTGTTTGGAGATGTTTGCTCAGATTTCGGCATGTTCAATCCTTTAGCCCATGGCACATCTGGATAATGTTGTGCTGCTGTGGTTAAACTCTGGTCTAACTGAAATGCTGTTTCCTTGGGTGTCAGACATCAGATGGTGCTCTGAAGAAGCCATGGGTAGCTGTTTAAGCTGTCCAGAGAAAGAGTCAATTCCAGATAACCATCAAAGCAAATTCAAGGTGAGTTCTTGCCTTGGCCTGTCTCAACACCAACCTTGTAGTCAGTAGAGGAGTCCCACACCCTGGATTATTCACTAATGATTGTGGTTGGGAGCTCAGCTGTCTGTCACAATATCTGCTGATTATCCTTGCTCAATTTCCAAAAGTGGTTTCAGAGACCTACATCTGAATACCAATTTGTTTTCTCAGATTCTTGTTTTTGCACAGTTACATTCCTGAGCCCTAGTTGATTAGTTGATGCCACATTCTGTGATTGATGGGTCAATGCATTTCAGGGAATTTATAGTCCACCAGCTTCCACCAGTGTCTAGAGGAGGAGAAAAAAAGCTACTTTAACTATTTTACAAGACAACAAGATTTTCTATTAGAATGTGCTCTTTAAATGCTGTTACCAGAAGAAAATGCCTAGTAGAGTAAACCAACTAGCAGAGATTTGACTTCTGGTTGGTGTTAATTTCTGACCCTGGACATATTTCATTCATAAACGCTGCTTAATATGTACTTGGTTTCCAAAAGAGAATTCAGGGTTTCCCTTACGGATGGCACCATCATATCCACACGTCATTGGTATCGGCCGATAAAGGCTTTAAAATGAAATGCCGGCATCGGCCCGAAACGAACATACAGGCAGATAAAAGGATGCTTTGATTATGCTTGAGTAAATCAGCCCAATGAAGAACATTTTACCTAAAAAATATAGCAGGTTTTACATAACCTAAGTTGAGCTAGTTTTCTTATTTTGGCCAGTGAATGAGTACATTTGAAAAGCATTGTATTTATGTCTGCATCTGCCAGTGGGCCATCATGATGAGTAGGCATCATCATGTGTTAATTCCACTACAGGAGAGACTTGATGTTGTCTGAAATTAGGTGGGGGGGGGAAATGCGTGCATATATCGCTATCAGCATCTGCTTCGGCCAAAAGAGTTGGAAAATATCTGCATGTCGGATACCGGCCCAAAAAATAAATAAACAAATCCAATATCGTGGGTCCAGTGTTTCCCACAGGATTTTGAGTATTTGTGGTGGGGGACCGGAGACCCCCTAGGGGGGTGCGGGGGCAGGCCCCCCCGCGAGATGTTTTTTAAACATTTTAAAGTAAAATGCATGAATTTGGTGTACTTTGAGAAAGCTTAAGAGCAAAATTAAAAGGCTAGATCTATGAAGAACATGTCATCATTACTGTGCTGTGGGTTTACAATGACAAACTAAATTTCTCCCTATAGGTCAGGGATACTCAACTTGCTTTGCCACTTTCGTGAAATGATAGAAGGCGAGGGGCCAGTTAATAAACAAACAATATACATTTTTCTGTAGCGGATTGTAGGATTTTGGGGTGTCAGCCGGAGTTTAGGCTGACAATGTTGTGCACACCGGATAGTTAGTTAAGTTAGTTAGGTTAAGTACATGCATAAGTGCCTGGGTAGCGAGCAGATGGCGTTATTGACAATTTAGCAGCTAAATCATAGATTATTGAAAGATATTCCATATTCCAGACTGAAATGCTATAACAGAAGTATTGGCCAGAATGACATGAACATTTGGACACTTATTCAGCGGGTATCTTGCATGTTGCGTTCAGGTGCACTGTAAAAAAAAAAAAGGTCAACCTCTTTTTGTGGTGGTCAAAATCCTTTTGTGGCGGTGCGCCACAAATTCCTTTATGTATGGAAAACACTGGTGGATCCATAGTTTCCTATTGTACAGGGTTCCCCACAGTAATGGAAAACCTGGGAAAGTCATGGAATTTTAAAATTTTGTTTTCCAGGCCTGGAAAACTCATTATTAAAATCCTTAAGTTCGGGAAAAGTAATGGAATTTTGTGTAATTTGTGTTATGAAATTAATTGTTACAGTAATCTTCCATGGATAACCTTCCATGTAATGTAACAGAACGGCAAATGTATTTATTTACACGTCTTTATATTGGATTTTTTGGATTTGACTTTTTTTATTTCTTGTAAATATGTCTATAAATATGGATACACTCCCCCCCCTGATTTCCCCCATTTTCTCCCCAATTGTACTTGGCCAATTTCCCTCCATGCAGCCCCGGTCGCTGGTCCACCCTCTGCCGATCTGGAGAGAGCCGTAGACTAGCACCATGCTTCCTCCGACACATGCACATTGCCAGCCGCTTCTTTTCACCTGAGAGCGGGGAGCTTCACCGGCAGGACGTAGCATGTGGGAGGATCAATCTATTCCCAGCAGTTCCGTTCCGCCCCAAACAGGTGCCACCGACCGACCAGAGGAGGCGCTAGTGCAGCGACCAGAACACATACCCTTAATCCAGCTTCCCACCCGCAGACTCAGACAATCATGCCTGTATGGACGCCCGACCAAGCCGGAAGTAACACAGGGCGCGAACCTGCGACCCTTGTGTTGGTAGGCAGGGAATCTACGGGTTTAGGTGTAGTAGGATACACCTCTTTATATTGGATGTTAGTGCTGCTTCTTCTTTAATGTTAATATTTTTGTGGAAAATCCATGTTTCAGGGTTCCCACGGTCATGAAATTCCTGAAAAAGTTATGGAATTTGAAAAACGTTTCCAGGCCTGGAAAAGGTTTGGAATTACAGTGCGTTTTGGAACAGTTTTGGAATTTACACTGTATTTTGGCCACCGTTAAAAATGTTTATAAAAATCCTAAAATATGTCTAAAAAAACGAAATACGTTTATTTTATTTTATTTCAATAGCTTGCTTCCATGTAATGTGATGTAGTGACTGTACTTGTTAAATCCTAAGGTCCGGTTGACGCCTCTGACTGTGTTTGGGGTGTGTGTGTGTGTCCAGGTGATCAACGTGGACGACGATGGGAACGAGCTGGGCTCTGGCGTGATGGAGCTGACCGATGCCGAGCTGGTCCTCCACACCCATCGGCGTGACGACGTGAGGTGGCCCTACCTGTGCCTGCGTCGCTATGGATACGACTCCAACCTCTTCTCCTTCGAGAGCGGCCGGCGCTGCCAGACAGGCCAGGGTACATGTCACACTGCTCCTCCTAGTGCTTCAGCGCCACTGGCTTCAAGACAGACATTGCATTGGCACAGCAACAACAAGCAACATAACAAAATAGCATCATAAAGCTGGGGGGCCTCCTGGCCTATTTACATAATAAATGACGAAATAATAGTCTCAACAGTTGGCACAGTAAAGGTCCTTACACACCAGGGGCGTTTTTTCCATGCGATTAATTCGCACGTCAATAATATTTTTCGAGTATTATCAGTCAATGCAACCGTGCATACCAACGGCCAAGTTTTGCTGAGCGTCATTGCGGTGTTTATTATTTCGGACCAAGGTCGATTTTTCAGAAATTCGCTTCCGATGTGTACACACACATCTGTTGCTGTGATTAACAGGTGGGTCAAAATCCGCACCGCAATTTCGTGCTGTATATTCCCATCGCTCTTGGTGTGTAAGAGGACCTTAAGACTTAAGTCATGAACAATAGAGGGTATGCACACCCACTGAAACACGCCCCCTCAATCGGGAATGAGTGTCAAAATGAGTGTCAAGTTCCTCCCTGAGCAGCAGGTGTCAGTTATCTAGGCTGATTACTGCATTCAAGCTCAGTCTTGCTGTGACTCAGTGGGCGTGACCCCACAGTGACTTCTGCCTCTGTGACATCACATGCATACCCTCTATAGAGGGTATGCATGTGATGTCACAGTGACTTCTGCCTCTGTGACATCACATGCATACCCTAGAGGGTATGCATGTGATGTCACAGTGACTTCTGCCTCTGTGACATCACATGACATCACATGCATACCCTAGAGGGTATGCATGTGATGTCACAGTGACTTCTGCCTCTGTGACATCACATGCATACCCTCTATAGAGGGTATGCATGTGTTGTCACAGTGACTTCTGCCTCTGTGACATCACATGCATACCCTAGAGGGTATGCATGTGATGTCACAGTGACTTCTGCCTCTGTGACATCACATGCATACCCTCTACTGTGACATCACATGCATACCCTCTATAGAGGGTATGCATGTGTTGTCACAGTGACTTCTGCCTCTGTGACATCACATGCATACCCTAGAGGGTATGCATGTGATAGGTTAGTAAGTAATAGCATGTGATAGGTTAGTAAGTAATAGCAGCGCCACGCTGAAACAGGAAGTTGGGTTGTTCTGCCTTCAGAGTAAAAGCATAAATTGTGTCACTTATGAGAAAAAAATATATTTTTGAGCTGTGCAGGGCAACAAATGGTTAGAGCAGTATAATAGTATTAAAAAATCTAATCGAAAATCTAATTTTGAGAGAAATTAGTTAATTAAATTTGAGAGTTGTTTTTTTTGCTGATCCTAAAAATCTGATCCATGGCTCAAAATCCGTCACGCGATCCGATCCGTGGATTTTCTGATCCATGCCAGCAGAGCAGGGAATATTTTATTTTGTGAAGCTAGATAGACACTCACATGCTGTAATCTGAATCGTGCTGAAATGAGGAGACTTCTCTGTTTGAGTCGGGCAGCAGAGTCGTCTTTGCATCACAATCTATCATGATGTCATGTTTGTGCTGCAGCCATCATGACCTGCCTTTTGTGCCATTGTTTTTGGATGCCATGCTTTCATACGGAGGAGGTGCAGAGAGCCGGGGCTTTGAGAGGGGGTCTGTAGGTTCCTGGGTACAGAGAGCTGGGGGTTTGTGAGGGGGTCTGTAGGTTCCTGAGAGCTGGGGGTTTGAGAGGGGGTCTGTAGGTTCCTGGGTGCAGAGAGCTGGGGGTTTGAGAGGGGCTCTGTAGGTTCATGGGTACAGAGAGCTGGGGGTTTGGGAGGGGGTCTGTAGGTTCATGGGTACAGAGAGCTGGGGCTTTGAGAGGGGGTCTGTAGGTTCCTGGGTGGAGAGAGCTGGGTGTTTGGGAGGGGGTCTGTAGGTTCCTGGGTGGAGGGGGTCTGTAGGTTCCTGGGTGGAGGGGGTCTGTAGGTTCCTGGGTACAGAGAGCTGGGGGTTTGGGAGGGGGTCTGTAGGTTCCTGGGTGGAGGGGGTCTGTAGGTTCATGGGTGGAGAGAGCTGGGTGTTTGGGAGGGGGTCTGTAGGTTCCTGGGTGGAGGGGGTCTGTAGGTTCCTGGGTGGAGGGGGTCTGTAGGTTCATGGGTGGAGAGAGCTGGGTGTTTAAGAGGGGGTCTGTAGGTTCCTGGGTACAGAGAGCTGGGGGTTTGGGAGGGGGTCTGTAGGTTCCTGGGTGGAGGGGGTCTGTACTACAGACCCCCTCCACCCAGGAACCTACAGACCCCCTCCACCCAGGAACCTACAGACTATGTAGGTTCCTGGGTGGAGGGGGTCTGTAGGTTCCTGGGTGCAGAGAGCTGGGGGTTTGGGAGGGGGTCTGTAGGTTCCTGGGTACAGAGAGCTGGGGGTTTGGGAGGGGGTCTGTAGGTTCCTGGGTGGAGGGGGTCTGTAGGTTCCTGGGTGGAGAGAGCTGGGGGTTTGAGAGGGGTCTGTAGGTTCCTGGGTACAGAGAGCTGGGGGTTTGAGAGGGGTCTGTAGGTTCCTGGGTACAGAGAGCTGGGGGTTTGGGAGGGGGTCTGTAGGTTCCTGGGTACAGAGAGCTGGGGGTTTGGGAGGGGGTCTGTAGGTTCCTGGGTGGAGGAGGTCTGTAGGTTCCTGGGTGCAGAGAGCTGGGGGTTTGGGAGGGGGTCTGTAGGTTCCTGGGTGGAGGAGGTCTGTAGGTTCCTGGGTGCAGAGAGCTGGGGGTTTGGGAGGGGGTCTGTAGGTTCCTGGGTGGAGGGGGTCTGTAAGTTCCTGGGTGGAGGGGGTCTGTAGGTTCCTGGGTGGAGGGGGTCTGTAGGTTCCTGGGTGCAGAGAGCTGGGGGTTTGGGAGGGGGTCTGTAGGTTCCTGGGTACAGAGAGCTGGGGGTTTGGGAGGGGGTCTGTAGGTTCCTGGGTGCAGAGAGCTGGGGGTTTGGGAGGGGGTCTGTAGGTTCCTGGGTGGACAGAGCTGGGGGTTTGGGAGGGGGTCTGTAGGTTCCTGGGTGCAGAGAGCTGGGGGTTTGGGAGGGGGTCTGTAGGTTCCTGGGTGGAGGGGGTCTGTAGGTTCCTGGGTGCAGAGAGCTGGGGGTTTGGGAGGGGGTCTGTAGGTTCCTGGGTGGACAGAGCTGGGGGTTTGGGAGGGGGTCTGTAGGTTCCTGGGTGCAGAGAGCTGGGGGTTTGGGAGGGGGTCTGTAGGTTCCTGGGTGGAGGGGGTCTGTAGGTTCCTGGGTGCAGAGAGCTGGGGGTTTGGGAGGGGGTCTGTAGGTTCCTGGGTGGAGGGGGTCTGTAGGTTCCTGGGTGCAGAGAACCCATATCTTCTGGACATTGCCTTGATGAAAAAACAACGTAGCTAAAAGTAATAAGTGCGACAGTGTCAGTGCAGACAGCGCACAACTTGAATCTCCAGCAATAGGCTACGCACCTTAATCTCTCCCACTCCACACCTGGCACCTGCGGCAGCTCTCCTGCACTCGTTCTCGGCTACCATTTGGCTTTATTTGTGGTAAGCATTTTGATTCATCTCTTCATCATACGAGCGTCAAGCAACAAGCGCAAGCGATTGATTGGTTGATTCGGCCAACGTAGGTAAAAAGGCTTTTTACCTCCGCTAAATTGACAGCCTACGATGGGTCTCTTTCACTTTTGACGGCAGCAGGCACGCTTCTGTTTCTTCTTGAGGAAGAATAGCAGGTGCGTGACGCTTTCCTGCCGTCTTGCTGGCCTCGGCTGAAGTACTTGTCGTTGATCTAGATTAAAAAAAGGACTTGCCTAGCAAGGGATGTGTGTTTTGACGTTTGGGTTTCCTCCTGCGTAAAGTCACAGCGGGTCCAGCGCTGGTCGGCGGGACTGATGTTGCGTGTGCGGCTGCACTACAGTAAAGAAAGCGTCTGCTATATTTTTCTTTTTCACCAAACACTCAACGTAACAGCAGGGGCGGAAAAAATATGATGTAAGTCTCTATTTAAGTCGTAGCTTATTGGCAACATCACTTAGGCTATAGGTCACACAATATTAGGCTATTTTATATAAGGAATTTAATTATCTGGCATATTTTCAACCGCCCACTTGAGCCGGTGACCTTTTAATTTGCCGGCCCACGGCAACAAATACCGGCTAACAGAATCCCTACGATACGTATCACGATACATGGGTCGCGATACGATTGTATCACGATACATTGCAATACAATACATATTGCGATATATTGCAATACTCTACATAATTTACTGAAAAAAAAAAATAGAGCTAAAAATACAACACGCTGTGTACCACCCAGGTAGTTTAATAATCACTTTATATTGACAACTTAGTGGACAAATTTAGTCAAAACTACTGAGTGTTGAGTGTCTGACTGAACGCACTGAAATAAAAAGTATTCTTAATGTGTCACTGAACACACGGCTGTGCAAAAAAATCGATATGGCGATATATCACGATATTTTTCTGAAATATCGATACAGTATTGCGGAAAAAATATTGCGATATATTGCCGTATGGATTTGATTGCACAGCCCTAGTTAACGTTAAGTGAATCAGTGAATAAGCTGCCTCGCATTACCTTAATGTCCCGGACACAGAAGACTGAGAGCTCGTGACGGTAACACTATTAATACAACACATGTTAACAACACATTGTCAATCTACGTTAAAGGAACACTCCGCCCATTTTCAACCAGCTTTGTATCATTAGAACATCAGTAGTATATCGGAAAACTGTAAACTGTTTTGAAGTCTGTCATTTAATTTGACAGTTATTGAGTGTTAAAGTGTGGACCAGTGACATCACTGGTCCACACTAACTCAAATTAATAACTCATTAACTCAAATCAACTCTCAATAACTGTCAAACTAGATGAATGATGAATAGTTTGACAGTTATTGAGAGTTGATTTGAGTTAATGAGTTATTAATTTGAGTTAGTGTGGACCAGTGATGTCACTGGTCCACACTTTAACACTCAATAACTGTCAAATTAAATGACAGACTTCAAAACGGTTTACAGTTTTCTGATATACTACTGATGTTCTAATGATACAAAGCTGGTTGAAAATGGGCGGAGTGTTCCGTTAACACATTCAGTGCCACAGCGCTTCAGTAAAATTGTCTGGAGCCTGTGCCAGATTCACTTCCATTCAGTTGAAAACAGCTATAGAATTTTTTCTATTATGGCTATATTAACGGGGCTGGACTTTAATGAAACATTGAACACTCCTGCTTCTTCCAAAGAAGAAATTTTGTTTCTAGACAGTTCCATTATGAAATTACAGCCTCTCAAAAAAAGTGCACTTTCAAGGGTTTTCTGTCGTTTTTTTTTTCTTTCCAAGATATAGCCCCTTTTATGAATACCTTTTGCACTCTAATTTCGAGCACATTCACTGACTCTGGCTGGTGTTTTCTGATGTGGTGGCGTGTGGTGTGGTTTCTGTGCAGCCACACACCCCTCTCCCCCCCCCCCCCCCCCCCCCCTCTCCACCTCTGAGCTGCGGGCTCCTCCCACACGCACAGAGTTTGCTTTCTCGACTCTGTTTTTGCCCCGGACAGATCCCAGCTTTGCTGCGCGCATCATTTCCTTGATGGGCATCAAGGAAATGATGCGCGCTGGCAAACGCGACTGAACGAAAAGGCTTGGCCCGTTCGGCTTCGGATGCTGGCTTTCTAGGAAATCGTGTGGAGATAGATAGAAGCATAAGAGCTCAGTTGTGAGCGCGGATGCAGCCGAGCCCACTCTCGCTGTAGACGGAGCAATATATACGGCTCTGGCAGAAAGCATGCATCGGTTTCCACGGCTTTCTCCGCTGTCTCCTGTACAAAGTAAAGGATCTGAGGTGGGTGGAGCAGCTCCTGTGACGATGTTTAAGGTGGCGCCGTGTGATCCCTTGAAGGGATTCATGCTCACTGGCTGGGTACGACCTTAAACAGCAGAATTATGGAATAATATGAATTATGATTTTAGGACGTCCACAGACGTCCTTGGCACTGAACGTTACTTTTTTTTAGGACGTGCACAGACGTCCTTGGCACTGAATGTGTTAACATGGATTGAAACTCACTCACATGGAATTCTTTGTAACGTTTACAACGGTGTTCTGCTTTCGGCTTCCCTTTTATTGATAATTAATTCCTCCACATCACATCTTCTCCCACTCATCTCCTCCTTCTGATGTTCCGTTTCACCATGGTGGTGTGGTGCCGGGCGAAACCAAACTTGCTGTTCGCGTCACTAGCACTGCCCATGTCAAGGGATATGATTGGCTGTTTATGAGCGGGGGCAGGTGCACTCGGAGTTTGTCTGTTAAATCATTGGCTGTTTCCGTGTTACTTGTAGTAACAAGGTACATGATTGGCTGTATGAGCCACGGAGCAGAGGGAAGCGCTCTATCGAACGTCCCTATCGAACCATATTTCTATTGTATTGATGACGTCTCTATTGCGATATATATTGCTATCGTTTTATCGCCCAGCCCTACTACAGTGGCCCATCTAGTTGCATATAACATGTAATGAACATGCTTTCTAGGGGTGGGGGGAAAAATCGATACACCATAGTATCGCGATATTTTGCCTGACGATATTGTATCGATATTTGGACGCCAAGTATCGATATTGCAACACAAAAAAAAAAAATGTTTTGCAGGCCATGCCATGCCAGGCCACTGGGCTGCTATAAACTTTAGTTCCAAGGCCAGCAGTAAACAAATGGTAGCATATTTTCATTTTGTTTTAACAGTAACAGTTTTGTCATAACAGTAATTTACAAATTCCCCAGTTACTGAATGGGCTGCACAAGATGTTTTGTGCAAGTGAAGTGAAGTTGCATTGTTCAAAAACTACCTAAGTACAGTAGTCCACACACACATCCAGTTAAGGTGGACTGTAAGTAGACTGTAACAAACAGTTCAGTTTGTCAGGTGCATGCAACTATGACATGACTTTATGAAAGTTGTTGGTCTGTCTACTTGACAATGTTGCTGCAATAAAATGGTTGAAGTCAGATGTACAGACTGGAAAATTGTTCTTATATAAACCAGATGTTGACAAAGTTTTCCTTTGGGGACATCATTTGCAGTTGAAAAAGTAAGAAATCGCAATATATCGGAATATCGCAATATTCAATATATCGCAATATCGCAATACTATCGTATCGTGACTCAAGTATCGTTTTAGTATCGTATCGTGGGCATCTGGTGATTCCCACCCCTAATGCTTTCTCTACAAGGATGATGTTTAGGGAGTAAACATGTTAATTCATATTGCCCACTGATTTACCACATTTGTTTTTGCACCAGGTGACCCCTGGGGGGCTCCACAGTTCTCCTTATTGCACTGTTTATAGATTAATAATGCTGCTGTGTGTTGAAAATTCACTCACTCATTCATTCAGCACAGAAATGTGCCAATTGCTTTTGTTGTTCTTGTCAATGGACTAGTTTTATCGAGAAATAGTGAAATAACTGGTGCGACTGTGATGGTGCAGTGTGCTGCCTGTGCTGCCTGCCAGCACTAGAGAGAGGGGGTGAGCAGAGAGGGGATAGAGAGAGATACTGTATATTATCTTCATTTCAATACAGTCTGTTATTCATCAGATCTCAATCATTGAAAGTATGTTTGTTGTTGTATGCGTGTGTGTGTGCAGGGATCTTTGCCTTTAAGTGTGCGCGGGCGGAGGAGATCTTCAACATGCTGCAGGAGGTGATGCACAGCCACAGCATCAGCGTGGTGGAGGAGGCCGTGCTGGAACCCCACCATCAGGCCACCGCACACACCCCACACACACCCGCAGGTACACACACACACTACACACCCCTGCAGGTACACACACACTACACACCCCTGCAAATGTCTTGAGTGGATTTTTGAATGTTGAGTCACTTCTGACTGGCTGCTGTCTCTTGACCTTGTGTGCTGTGGTAGGGCTGGGAGGGCTGGTAGGACTGGGAGGGCTGGTAGGACTGGGAGGGCTGGTAAATATAACAATATAGTGGTGAGACTAGATCTCATCTTAGATTTTGGATATCATAATAGTGATATGGCATAAGTGGTGTCTTTTTAGTGACAAGGTAATATCACTAAGAAAACATTTATATTATATTATTATTATTATATAAACAGGGGCCGCAGTTCATATAATTGAAGATGTACATTGTTAACTGTTTCAATACACACTTTACTTTGTGATTCAATCATATCCAAGAAGCTCCTTCCTCTCTTTATTGTTACTTTTGGCCTGCTGAGCTTTCTTGTGCCGAACAAAATGTGATGCTCATGTCTGTTCTGCTTATGACATCTGAGGCAGCATGCAGCACAGACACATCTGAGGCAGCATGCAGCACAGACACATCTGAGGCAGCATGCAGCACAGACACATCTGAGGCAGCATGCAGCACAGACACATCTGAGGCAGCGTGCAGCACAGACACATCTGAGGCAGCATGCAGCACAGACACATCTGAGGCAGCATGCAGCACAGACACATCTGAGGCAGCATGCAGCACAGACACATCTGAGGCAGCATGCAGCACAGACACATCTGAGGCAGCGTGCAGCACAGACACATCTGAGGCAGCATGCAGCACAGACACATCTGAGGCAGCGTGCAGCACAGACACATCTGAGGCAGCACAGACACACCTGAGGCAGCATGCAGCACAGGCACATCTGAGGCAGCATGCAGCACAGACACATCTGAGGCAGCATGCAGCACAGACACATCTGAGGCAGCATGCAGCACAGACACATCTGAGGCAGCATGCAGCACAGACACATCTGAGGCAGCATGCAGCACAGACACATCTGAGGCAGCATGCAGCACAGACACATCTGAGGCAGCATGCAGCACAGACACCTAAACCAGTGTGCCAGCTCTGCAGAACCGTTGAATAAAGTGCTTCCTGTGTGTGTGTGTGTGTGTGTGTGGTAGCTCTGGGCTACTCGGTGCCCACGGTGCCAAATGGGGTGACCAGGATCCCCTCGGTTGGCGAGGCCCCGTCTCACCCTTCCACCCGCCACCCGTCTGTTGCGAGCACCCGTCTGCCCTCGGTGGGAGAGGAGTCCACACACCCCCTACTGGTGGCTGATGAGGCGGTAAGAACCACACACCACTCGTTCTATTAGTACTACAACTAGTACTATGACACCTTTACTAGTACTACTTACACTACTACTACTACTACTTATTACTATCATTATTTATTCATCATCATCATCTTCAACCGCTTATCTGGGATCGGGTCGCGGCGGTCGCAGTTCCAGCAGAACCTCAAACTTCCCATTCCTGAGGTGTTCCCAGGCCAGCATCTGCCCCGTGGTCTCCTCCCAGCTGGACGTGCCTGGAACACCTGCCCAGGGAGGAGACCAGGTGGCATCCTTACTAGGGCTGTTGGAACAAATTTCGAGATTTGAATATAATTAGATTTGAATAAATATTAATAAAATTCTATAGGACGAATCAGTGTGACATCACCGCAACAAAAAAGTACCCGGAAATGCGGAAGCGCAGCAGCAGTTAACTACTATGAGTTGTGCTAAACAAACGTTAATATCCCAAAAACTACACATCACATGGCTTATATTTTGACATTTTATTTTATTTTTTTATCATATTTTTTTCCCCGATTTTGTATCCCATTTTTATCCCCCATTAGTGCTAATTTAATTAATTTATCCTGGTTGCTGCTCCACCCTCTGCCGATCTGGGGAGAGCCGAAACTGGCTCCATGCTTCCTCCGAGACAAGGGCAGTTAGCCAGCCGCTTCTTTTCACCTGACAGAGGAAGCTTCACCGGTAGGACATAGCACGTGGGAGGTTCACGCTATTCCAACCAGTTCCCCTCCCTCCTAACAGGTGCCCTTAATGACCAGAGGAGGCACCACATTAGCGACCAGGATATTGCATGTTTTGGTGAAGGGGTTCCTATATGAAGGAAACCCCCGGGAGGCACGGGGAGAACATGCAAACTCCACACAGAAAGGCCCTTTTGATGACCCCACCTGGGCGGTGGGCACTCAAGGACATGCGGACGGGCACGCATTCCTTCAGCGTTCACAGCGTCCTAGGTGGGAATCGAACCCTGGATCTTCGAGCTGTGAGGCGACAGTGCTTACCACTGCACCACCGTACCCCCATATTTTGACATTCTGAGTGAGAGCAGAAGTAGCTCAAGAGACTGATGTATAATATATTAGGGGTGTCACGGTACACAAAAGTCACGGTTCCGTACGTACCTCGGTTTTGGGGTCACGGTTCGGTACGAAAATGGTACAACGGAGAAAAAAAGCAACAAATCCCAAATTCTGTTTTTTTTCCCTTTGAATTTTTCTGCATTCTGTGTTTTGCTTTTTACGCTCATTTTACCATCAGAAATAATGTCTAATAAGTGGGAATTAATAAATGTCCACAATTGAATAAGATCTAGGCAATCCACACAAAAAGGTTTTAGTCAAGTCAAGTCAAGTCAACTTTATTTATATAGCACATTTACATACAGCGGCAGCCGAACCAAAGTGCTTCACAGGCGGGGAGTAAAGTGCACAGATGTAAATAAGTAAAGTGCAAAAATACTAATTGAAAGCAACATAATACAAAGTGCATATATGATGACAATTAAAATCAAAAAGATAAAACAATAAGACAATAAAAGCAATAAAACGATAAATGCCAGGGACCTAACGATGGCTAGGTAGGGGGGAAAGCCAGGGAGAACAGGTGGGTTTTTAAGAGCGATTTAAAAACCGCTCTGCAGTGGTTCTCAAATGGGGGTCCGGGGACCCCCAGGGGTCCGTGGCACTTTGCCAAGGGGTCCGCGAAAAGTTTTCAGGAAAATAAAGATTTTAACAAGGCAAGCACGTTACAGTGGAACCAATTAAGCTTAGCCCAAAATCACAAATCAGGATAAGGGGGTCCCCGGTATCTTTTCTATCTTGTAAGGGGTCCTTGGCTGAAAGAGAATTTGAGAACCTCTGCTCTAGAGCAGTGATTTTCAAAGTGTGGGGTGCGCCTCCCTCTCAGATGTCTGTATTCCAGCTGTTTGACAGGGCAAAGGCATTTCCCCCCACTTTAAATCTTTATTGTACACAAGTTTGTAAACAGAGCGCATGTGTGGAGTAGCCTAATACTCCCACCAACCCAGTGTCTGACAGACAGCGGGGTGGGTTTCACTTTCCCAGTAAGTACGGGAAAGAACCCTGTCAGTGCCTTAACGTTATTGGAGGCGAGTTTTGTTTACCATAATATGATTACGTTCGGTCATCTAATGGATTATTGGAACATGACAAGGAGTCATCCCCTCTTCCTCACCGCATCTTGCTCGTCATCCCACGCCATGTAAGTTTCTTGTTTACAAGTGAACAGCTTTGTCAGTGTTATGTAACGTTTAGCCGCAACGCGCAACTATAAAGGACTTTGTCGTGGCTACGTAACGTTACATTAGCAAGCTTACCTCGTTGGCTTGATGTTGACAGAATTTGCAAAGCAGCTTATCGCCTGAGTCATAAAAGTCATTAGCATACTGCTCTGCACTTTTTTGACGACTGTAACGGGAGAGCAGCTGGACTGGATATTGTTGTGGTTTGTTCTGTCTGTTCTGGAGCGACCCCCCCCCCGGTAATGTTTCCTCTCCACAAAACGTTCCATTCAGTGAACGTGGATTTCTATGGCCCTTGTGTTGTTTTGGTGTCTTCTTCTGTGGCGTTTAATTCAATTAAATTCAATGGCGTTCAAACAGCGTTTAGGTGCTTTACTACCACCTTCTGGGTTTGACGTATTTGTCGTGTCGCTTCACGTACCGAACCGTGATGCCCGTACCGTGAACTCACGGGAAGAATACATATACCGCGACACGACACCCATATAATATTTGTATGTCGTGTTAAAGTTGTGTGAACTGTCGCAGTTTTTAAACTGAACTGAATTTAGTAAACAGCACAGCCTGCTAGCGCGAGACACTCAAGGCTGGCTCCATAGGGTCCCATTATAAAGTTACCCCCAGTAAGCCATTTGTTTACCAACAAGCTGATCGGCTGATCCTGTGTATTATTATTTTTGGATTGATTTTTATTTTTATTGCATTTTTTTTAGCTGAGGGCAAATCTCGCCCAAATCAAATCCTCTTGTCACAGTTTTCTGAGTCTGAATCAATATACAGTAGATCAGTGGTCTGAATCACAATGATCTCCTTAAATCTCATGAGCAATGTCCTTCTCATGCATGATGCCAGCCAGCTAACGCTAGCCAGAACTCTTCTGTGCTGAAGCTGTAGTTTTGTCTCCCTGCATACAACACGATCGTCTGACCATTTTAATTCCATCTCTTTGTGACTCTGGTCGCGTCATCCAGCTAACCTGCTAACGTTAGACCTCTGCACTCCTGTGTTCCGCTAGCGATAAGAGCAATCATAAGGCTCTACATTAGAACAAAAGAAGAAAGAACATTATTGATTATTTTGCCAGATAAATCATATTTGACAGAGAAAAAAATGCAGTTTGACTATTTGAAAAGGCAACTACATGTTTATGCCTCCGCCGGCGATAGCCGGGCCTGAGGCATTATGTTCTCGGGTTGTCTGTCCATCCGATGTTCGTTAATGCGATATCCCAGGAACGCCTAGACAGAATTGCTTCAAGTTTGGCGCAAACGTTAAGATTTTGGTGGTCAAAGTTCAAGGTCACTATGACCTCACGGCCGCCATTTTCATGCTTGTTTACGCAATATCTCAGGAATGCCTTGAGGAGATTTCTTCGAATTTGTCTCAAACGTCCACTTGCACTCAAGGAAGGGGGGCGGGGCTAGTGAAATTAGTTGCGTAGCTAGGGATATGAAGGTTGTAGAGCCGGTAGGGGTTCGAGAGGTGGCTAGAGAGAGTGACTAAGGGGATGTGGGTGGTGGAAGGGGGCGGGGCTAGGGAAATTGAGCCATAGCTAGGGATCGGAAGGGATTCAAGGGGTGCAGTGTTGCATGAGGCGGTATTTCTAGTTCTATTATTATGATCTTTATTTTGTTGAAGAAAAATGCAAAAATGCCCCCAAGAAATCTCAGAATGCCCCTAAAAGCCATGATCCAGGGGCAAAAATTGCCCCAAGATTTCTATGATTTTCTTTTCATTCAATTCATTTAATTTCCATCTCTAACACACTCAACATCTGCAAGCTGGTTGCCAGAAGAAGATGAAGAAAACACACAATGTGCTGTTGTCCACACTACGCTTTAGCAACTTTATGCAGTAATTACTTTTTTTAAGTGCCCCCAAAATGTTGTAAATGCCCCCATTTTTTATACTGTGGGGGCAAAATTTGCCCCCAAAATATTTTTATGCCTCCGCAGGCGAAGCCAGGCCGAAGGCATTATGGATCCGGGTTGTCCGTCCGTACGTACGGCCGTCCGTACGGATGTCCGTCCGTCCGTCCGTACGGATGTTTGTTAACGCCATATCTGAGGAACGCCTTGATGGAATTTCATCAGATTCGCCTGAAACATTCACTTAGGCTCAAGGATGATCTGATTAGATTTTGGTGGTCAAAGGTCAAAGGTCAAGGTCACTGTGACCTCTCGAACGCCATTTTCAAGCTTGTTAACGCGATATCTGAGTAACGCCTGGACGGAATTTCATCAGATTCGCCTTAAACATTCACTTAGGCTCAAGGATGATCTGATTAGATTTTGGTGGTCAAAGGTCAAGGTCACTGTGACCTCTCGAACGCCATTTTCAAGCTTGTTAACGCGATATCTGAGGAACGCCTGGACGGAATTTCATCAGATTCGCCTTAAACATTCACTTAGGCTCAAGGATGATCTGATTAGATTTTGGTGGTCAAAGGTCAAAGGTCAAGGTCACTGTGACCTCTCGAACGCCATTTTCAAGCTTGTTAACGCGATATCTGAGGAACGCCTGGACGGAATTTAATCAGATTCGCCTTAAACATTCACTTAGGCTCAAGGATGATCTGATTAGATTTTGGTGGTCAAAGGTCAAAGGTCAAGGTCACTGTGACCTCTCAAACGCCATTTTCAAGCTTGTTAACGCGATATCTGAGGAACGCCTGGACGGAATTTCATCAGATTCGCCTGAAACATTCACTTAGGCTCAAGGATGATCTGATTAGATTTTGGTGGTCAAAGGTCAAGGTCACTGTGACCTCTCGAACGCCATTTTCAAGCTTGTTAACGCGATATCTGAGGAACGCCTGGACGGAATTTCATCAGATTCACCTTAAACATTCACTTAGGCCAGTGGTTCTCAAACTTTTTCTGTCAGGCCCCACTTTGGAGGAAGAAAATCTTTCGGGCCCCAACAAAATTGAAACAAAACGGTCCAAGTTTAACTTTTATTGACATAATGACCATTCATTTCTATATTCTGGCTGTTTTGCCCTGCACATCTTTTCAAAAACAATAACTATAAAGTGCAACCTCTACAAAACAAAATCAATTCAAATATCTTAATTGTGAGTTCAAGTCACTATCACTGTATTAAGGGCTGCAATGAGCCTGTTTTCCACTGCAAATCGTTTCAAAACAATAATAAGGTGCAACCTGCAGAAAATAATAAGTGCAGACATTTGTGAGGACTCAAGTTTTATCAGTATTAGTGGCTGCAATGAGCCTGTTTTCCACTGCAAATCTTTTCAAAAGAATAATAAAGTGCAACCTGTGCAGAAAATAATAATAATAATTGTGAGGACTCAAGTTTTCTCAGTATTAGTGGCTGCAAAAACCCACACAGTTCTCCCAATTCAGCCCGTGTTGTGTCAGGTAACTGTCCAGAAGCATAGCTCTTCAGCTGTTGCTCTGCTTGTAACGTACTTGCAAAACAGCAAATCCTCACTCAGTGACTCCGACGTGACAAAGCGAACATAGGCGATAAGCAAGCAGTCTTTATTGCTGTCCGTAGCCTCGTCCGGCGAAACGTGTGTCTGTCAGTTTTTCCGTGAGTTGTTCCTCGAGATCATTTGAAATGTCACATATACGTTTTGCAACTGTGTCATTGGACAGCGGGATAGTCTTCAATTTTGCAGCGCTGGTCTCATCCAGCATAGTTTACACCATATGGATAGCTGCTGGGAGTATGAGCTCCTCAGCGATGGTGTGCAGCTTCTTGCACTGTGCAATTCTGTATGCGACCTTGTATGACGCTAGTTGTGCTTTGCTGTTCACTGATGCCACTTTTACAAAGCGATTTTCCTGCTTGCGGTATTCACAGAGTTTCCTCTGAAATAACCAGAGTGGCTTATTGACGAAAGTGGGGTGTGTTGTCTCCAAGTGTCTTTTTAATTTGTTAGGCTTCATGCTGTCCGCTGCCAGAGTTTTCAGACAGAGAACACAGACTGGTCTCTCCTCGTCTCCTACCGCATTGACTGTGAATCCCAGAGCAAGATAGGCGTCATCATATTTTCGTCTCGGTTTTTTTAGTTGACTGCCGCCCTCCGACTCCTTGTTTGTCCCAGCCAAATGTCTCTTCATTGTGCACTAATCTAAAACACTAAAACAGCCTCCAGTCTGTCTGATGAATGAACGTGTCACTACGGAAGCGCGGGGTTTGTTTATTTCCTCACGGGGAAAAGAAGTCCGACCTAAAAATGGCTAAAACATTGGTTCCGCGGATTTCACCCGCGCCCCACCTGTAATACCACTGCGCCCCACAAGTGGGGCGCGCCCCACACTTTAAGATACACTGACTTAGGCTCAAGGATGATCTGATTAGATTTAGGTGGTCAAAGGTCAAGGTCACTGTGACCTCTCAAACGCCATTTTCAAGCTTGTTAACGCGATATCTGAGGAACGCCTGGACGGAATTTCATCACATTCACCTTAAACATTCAATTAGGCTCAAGGATGATCTGATTAGATTTTGGTGGTCAAAGGTCAAAGGTCAAGGTCACTGTGACCTCTCAAACGCCATTTTCAAGCTTGTTAACGCGATATCTGAGGAACGCCTGGACGGAATTTCATCAGATTCGCCTTAAACATTCACTTAGGCTCAAGGATGAACTGATTCCATTTTGGTTATCAAAGGTCAAAGGTCAAGGTCACAGTGACCTAACAAATGCCATTTTCAAGCTCGGTAACGCCATATCTCAGTAACACCTTGACTAAATTTCTTCACATTTGGCTCAAATATCCAATTCTGCAAAGAAACGCCTTGATGCAATTTCTTCCAATTTGGCTCCAACATCCACTTGGACTCAAGAATGAACTAATGGCGGAGGCATAAGTCCGCGTTGCGGTCGTTCTAGTTTTAATTTCCTACACTGTTTAGGTGCCTTAAATTTAGGCTGCAATGCCCAAATAAGTTTTTATTTATCCAATGCCAGAGTAGCCTTGCCTTAAAAATGACTTGATTCCAGGCCTGAGAGTCCACAGTAAGAGAACATCAATTGAATCAATTGTGTTTCTATTAATTCTACTATAGAGTCAATATGAGCTGATGCCCTTTGTGACGGCTGCTGTGTTGTTTGGCAGGTTCACACCTACGTCAACACCACGGGGCTGTTGGAGGAGCAGCCCAGCCCGCTGACGGTCACCACGCCCCTGGAGAGTCCGGGCTCTCCCCAGTCGCAGTGTCCCCCGACCCCTCCGCCTCCCCCGAGGATCCGCGCTGAGCCACCCGCCCCGCCCGCCCAGCCTGAGCCTGAGCCCCAGGTGCTGCTGGAGTCCCAGGGCGCCCGCTTCGTGCTGGGACCCACCCCTGTTCAGAGGCAGCTGATGGCCAAGGAGAAGGAGAAGCAACAGCTGGAGGTCAGGGACTCGGGCGAGGCCGAGGAGCCCAGAGAGCCCAACGGCCACACGGACGCTCCGCAGAGCGCCAGGGAGGCCCCCGCCCAGGCCGAGGCGGAGCCGGCCCCCGCACACTCCAACGGCTCCAACCCGGCCACGGCCCCCCGCCGGCACCGCCCGCCCCCGCTCACCCCCGACGTCCAGAATGTCAACAACTCCGCCCAGCGGCGCACGGCCCTGCTGGACTACGAGAACCTGCCCGCTCTGCCGCCCGTGTGGGAGGCCAGGAAGCCCAGCTCCGAGGAGGAGGAGAGCTGCCGCGGCAGCCTGAAGACACCCTCCCTCAACGGCTACAACCACCACCACCACGGTCTGCTGCAGCACTCCTACTCCCACCCTCTGTCTGCCCACCCTCTGTCCGCCCACCCTCTGTCCGCCGCGCTGGATTCCTCCCACAACTACGTCAACACGGAGAACGTGACGGCGCCGCTCAGCGCCCACCGGCCCGACACGGCCCGGCGGTCCCGCACCGACGGACCCACCGTCTTCAACTTTGACTTCCGCCGGCCGGCGCTGCCCGGTGCTCACCACCCGGAGCCCGCCAAGACGCTCAACTACATCGAGGTGGTGACGGACGGCAGCGCCGGCAACAAGGGCGCCTCGGACGGCAGCGACCCCCACACGCCCCGCACCCCCACCTCCCCCCTGCCCCCCACCACCCCCACGCGCCGCACCGAGCTCTACGCCTTCATCGACATCGAGCGCACCGCCGCCATGTCCAACCTGCAGAAGGCCCGGCCGCGGGACGACGGCACGTCGCGCAAGACGCGCCACAACAGCACCGAGCTGCCCACCAAAAGCACTGTCTGACCACGCACCTTTTCCTATTAACCGTTTTGTTTTTGTTTTTCTAAGTACGATACACAGAGGCACGAAGGCTGCCATCTTTATATTCACATAATGGAGAAGACATCGGAGATGCAAATAAGAGACTCCGCAAGTAAAAGTCTTAAAAAAAAATGAGTTAACTGACTTTTTTTGTGTGGTTACCTGTAAATGAATTCAGGTAGACCAAAAAAATAAATAAACCTAGGTACTTGCCATATACCAATTTATTCCTATGGTAATATAATACCTCTCTTCCTTCACTGCATTTGGGTTGTTTATTATGTTAATAAGACTGGACTGCATTCCTCCTCCTCACCCATTCCCTCTCCTTTAAGGTACAAATCAGTATTACTGAACAAAGCATTCCATTTAGCCTTTTTATATGATTCACTACATGCTGCTGTCATTTCAGTATCTAAGGATTACATGGTACACTACATTATGTTTCTGACTATGTACAGTAGATTCTGGCACAATAAATGTCTGTTCTGTTTTTATTTGTACTTGGTCGATAAGATGCGTTTGTCCCGTGTCGTATGTTCTCTCCGCACGATGTCCCGTGTTGTATGTTCTCTCCGCACGTTGTGCCTCTGCTGTTCCTTCAGCTTTGATGCTGGTTGCCTTGGTTTGGTGGATTTATTTGGGCCAAAGTCTTGGGAAGGTTTTGAGAGAAGTGAGTCAAGAAATCAGATGGATTTGACTCGGTGTCGTCTTAGAACAAGACTCTTTTTCACTGATGGGTTTGTGTGTTTTTAACAGTTTATATTTCTCTCTGGTCTTTTTCTGAAACAAAAATGACACATCCAGGCTCTGGCGGGGCGTCGAGCCATGATAATGAGGCACTGCTCTGATTGGCTGATCGAGAGGCGGGGGGGGTGCCAATGCGGAAAAACTCCAAAACCAACATGGCAACTCTTTGTAGAAGAGAAAACTGACATGTAAAACTAAATTGCAAATGGCTCCTGTTGTGATGTCACAACGGGAGCCAAATGAAAACTGCTTGTCGAACCACGTAGGAGGCTTGGGCAACAGGGCTGCCACTGACAATTATTTTCATAATCGATTAATCTGTCGATTATTTTCTCGGTTAATCGATTAGTTGTTTGGTTTATAAAATGTCAGAAAATGTTAGCAAATGATGATCAGTGTTTCCCAAAGTCCAAGATGACGCCCTCAAATGTCTTGTTTTGTCCACAACTCAAAGATAATATCAGTAAAGAAACCAGAAAATATTCACATTTAGGAAGCTGGAATGAGAGAATTTAGACCTTTTCTCTTAAAATTGTACTCAATGATTAATGGACTAATCGATTAATCGTTGCAGCTCTATGGGCAACAATACAGGCATTCACTTTTCACATGCTGTGGGGTTGAAGGGACATGTCCACACCACTTTTCAACACAAAGTGATGCCCTTGTGTAATAATTTTGAAATGGAAAATGTGTAAGAACCCTGATTTCAGAATGTGAGAGGACTTGGATCTATAGAGAGATGAAATATGTAGTATGTATGTATATCAGGACAGTACATCATTTCTAGGGGTGGGAGAAAAAATCGATTCACCTAAGTATCGCGATTTTTAATGTCACGATTTTTTGAATCGATCTTTTATTCCAGAATCGATAATTGCAACAAAAAAAATTATGCCCACAGTCAGGCCACTCACTGAACAGCAGGCCAGGCGCCGCCTACTGGTTTACTAGTGGTTTTATTACTTTATTAGTTAGTCTGAAGTAATAATTACACTTCAGGGTTAAAGTGGGTGCATCTCATTGTAAAATTGGACTTGGGCCAAATTGGGCTTCAAACGGCCCAAATCTGGCTTCAAACAACCCAAATTGGGCTTTTAACTATCGCCCAGCCCTACTCATGATATAATATACAGTCTCTAGTGTATGATTAAACTTTTCCCATGTTCTAATCTAGTGTAAAAAAGCAAACAAACTGAAAAAATAAAAAAATAAACAAAAATAGCAATAAATCGTAATATCGAATCACAATAATCGTAGAATCGCAATACTTAAGAATCGCAATATATATCGAATCGGCACCCAAGTATCGTGATAGTATCGAATCGGGAGATAAGTGGTTCGGCACAGCCCTAATCATTTCCCCATGTTTTCTGGACTTGTGCATCGTAGACATCGAGTCCATACCTGTGTAGAAACTTTGAATTGTGACGTGACTACTAGTTTAGTTTAATTTAACATCTAGAGTGTGAATGGCTGTCTGAACTCACACAGTTTAATTTAACCTCTAGAGTGTGAATGGCTGTCTGAGGCAAGAGGACAAGGCAGGAGAGAGAGGCAAGAGAGGACAAGGCAGGAGAGAGAGGCAAGAGAGGACAAGGCAGGAGAGAGGCTAGAGGACAAGGCAGGAGAGAGAGGCAAGAGAGGACAAGGCAGGAGAGAGGACAAGAGGACAAGGCAGGAGAGAGAGGCAAGAGAGGACAAGGCAGGAGAGAGGCTAGAGGACAAGGCAGGAGAGAGAGGCAAGAGAGGACAAGGCAGGAGAGAGAGGCAAGAGAGGACAAGGCAGGAGAGAGGCTAGAGGACAAGGCAGGAGAGAGAGGCAAGAGGACAAGGCAGGAGAGAGGCAAGAGGACAAGGCAGGAGAGAGAGGCAAGAGAGGACAAGGCAGGAGAGAGGCAGGAGAGCGGCTAGAGGACAAGGCAGGAGAGAGGACAAAGCCAACCGGTCCTCCACCATCCCTGTCTGACCTCCCTCCTATGTCCCTCCAACAAAATTCCCTCCTCTGCCATCTATCTATGTATCTCCCAGCCTCCTTCCTCTCACCCTGTTCGCACTCAACCACTCTACTACCATCTCTGCAGGGACTGACCCGCAGAGGAGAGAGGGGAGCAGGCACAGTCCCTGCAGAGATGGTGAGAGTGGTTGAGTGAGAACACGGTGAAGGAAGGAGACCGGGAGATGGCAGAGGAGGGGGGGAGGGAGGGGTGGGGGGAGGAGGCCAGGAGATGGCGGGGGAGGGAGGGGGGGGTGGGGGGAGGAGGGAGGAGGGGAGGAGGGGTGGGAGGGGGAGGAGGGAGGGGTGGGGAGACGACTTCAAATCCCCTGCAGGAATCGAACCTGCACCGGGGTTGTTAAGGTGACCGCCTTAACCCCTAGACCATCAGCCTAGGTAACTTACAATGGATCTCTAGGCAGTTTTGTTATGGCTTTCCCAATGAAAGACTTGAAAAGGTGTAAGTGTCCGTACCGGGATTCAAACCACAAACCTTTGGGTTGGAAGGCATGATCTTTCACCACTGGACTACAGCAAACACACAGAACATGCAGCAAGTCAAATAGATGTGGTTAAGATTAGGGTTTTCACCATGACCATACCCTAAAGCCTAAACCAATTGATAGGGGGGGGGGGGGGGGTTGCACCAAATTGCTGCAAACTATTTGGTGCAACACCCCCGGTGTCTCTTATTTCACCATACATGAGTTTGCATCCCTGGCTGATTGTGGTGCTTGGGCTCATGGCTTAATGGATAAGGTGCTTGCCTACCAATCTGATGACTGGGGTTTGATTCTTGGCCAAACAACGTATATATATTGTTTTTAATATTTTGTTTTCAATTATTAATATTATTTACTAATCATTAACCACTCTATTCAGGAATTGACCGACTAATCAGCAACTATCTAATGATTAACTAATATATTCACAAACTGACATGTATTAATCATTAAAGAAACAGTTAAGTACTCTGAGTCTGCACTGAATGCTCATAAGTGTCAAAATAGAAAACCAGATTCATTCAAACATAGGCAGAATGGTTCCAGGTCCATGTTTATCATGTATTAGCACAATACAAAACTCAGACCAGTGGTTTATTGATAGTATTCTGTTAGCCTAGGTAAACCCAGCCCCCACGTGACCTGCTCTCTCAGTTCCCAGTCACTAGCGACTGAGAACAGGTCTGAGAGCAGGTCACGTGGGGGATGGGTTTACCCAGGCTAGTATTCTGTGACATCACCACAGACATCTTGGTCTGATTGTAATCAATTAACAGGTGATTAACAATCTAATTACACACACAGCCAATGAGCTGTGTGTAGTGTAAAGTGCCATATTGGTCAGAAATGCATGTGACATCATGGGAATACTATGAATAGACAAGTCCAAGTGAATCAGTTGTTATTAAGCCTTATGAAGGCTACTTAAACAAGATAATTTAGGATAGATATAAATGTACCAAATGTTATAGCTATGTTATAGCAGACGTTTTGTCATTTCTAAAAAAATAAATTTTTCAGGTTCGCACAACATAGTATTGCATAAGGAGTTGTTCATAACTCTTTTTAAATCTTTAAAGTGTTTTAGTTGCTGTTCTGGGTATGGCATTGCATCCCTGAGAAGGCTACATCGGTACAGCTGGCTTTCATTCAGGTTCATGTGTAAGGATACTCATTCTACAGTGGGTGTTTATATGATATACTGTGCAAATCTATATATTTTTTTATCTCTTAACTGGCCCCTGGCCTATTATTTCACGAAAGTGGCAAAGCAAGCTGAGTATCCCTGGTCTAAGTGTTTTCTTCCTTGTTTAGGTCCACCATCCTCTCTTGTTCCTTCATGCACTGCACACACCAGATTACGCAAGGAAACTTTAATTTCACCACCATTTACAACAACCCTGACGGTAAAAGATCACGGGCAGAGTACAAAAAACAACAACGAAATAACGATTATTACAATGTCGTCCTATAAAAACACACATTCATACAGTGAGGAACACCTTCTGATTCTTACCACATGCACACAAACACAGTATTTACAATATATGTACTTTAAGAGCCATACGCAGGTAAGACCCGACCACGCTCCCTGATGCTTTTTACATTTCCAACCAAAAAGAAAACCATTTAGTACAAACTTTCTTAAACACAGGCGTAGAAAAATACAGTTTTTAAATGTTTAGTTCTCCTGGTGGCATTTGGAGGGTGGGCAGTGTTGAGTGGAGACTGGAGAAGCTGTGGACCTGCTAGAGACTGGAGAAGCTGTGGACCTGCTAGGCCAGCAGGCGTCGCCTCGTCGTCTGATGCACCAGCTTGTGGTAGTCGTCCAGTTTGTCCCGCACTCGGTTGTACATCTGGAGGACGACAGGTTTCACCCAATTATGACTAAACACTATATTTATTTATGTATTTGTGTTTTCCCCCTAAAAGGGGGCGGGATCATATTCCCATCTGATGTATCAGGATACAAGTCTGTTCAGGTTGTTAAACAGGATCTGATGAGATGAAACACACTTTGAGAGTCGTAATTAAGGCAGTTGAGCACAAGTAAACATGTCGTGGTGGTTGACCTTGAATTGAAAGCAGTTCTGGTGCCTTCCTCTTTTCACAGTGTATCTTAATGCTTCATTTAACTGCATCTAGTTTAATTTGATGTGTTTAAGTCTTAAATTCAGTTTTACAACTCTTAAAAAGTCTGAATTTCATGCCATATTTTTGATAGATAATTCAGTTTTCATTTTCATGTTTATTTGAGCTGCAAATCTGCTATTAAATTTAATTCTCGCATCTCAGGTTTAACTGTCAGACACATGGGAATTGAACCCTAAACCCTGGCAGTGTTGGTGCCTTGGCTCCACCTGTTGGGCTCCATTTACCGGACTTGGATCCACGTAAATAGAGAATTTGACGAGGATGAGGATGGAGTGGCAACTTACGCTGGCGGTGGTCTGCGTCTCGTTGAGCGCCTGCAGCAGCTGGTCGATGGCGGTGTACGGCAGCCAAACCAATGGAGCCGTGGCTGAGAGAGGCCTCTGCCAAACAACACAAAACAAACACCATCAGAACACACAACAAACACCATCAGAACACAAAACAAACATCAGAACGCAAAACACCATCTGAACACAGTTTCAAATTTATGAAAATGTCACATTTCTCACCTCAGATAATTCTCCTTCATGCTTTTCTTTTTATCATGCTTTTCTTTTTATGCTAAAAAGAAGCTTGTGGCAGCTACATTTTTACCAGTTTTAGATTATGGAGATGTTCTTTCTGCTCCACCTCACTTCATATACTGGACACTACCTACCATGGAGCTTTAAGATTCATCACTGGCTGTAGATCACTCACCCATCACTGCACTCTGTATTCTAAGGTAAACTGGCCATCCCTCACTGCCCGCAGGCTGCATCATTGGTATATCCTCATTTATAAAGCAATCACCGGTAAGCTCCCCCTTTATCTCTGCTCCTACATCTCCATCACATCAAACTCATCTTATAGTTTACGCTCTCAGGACTTCCTCCATGCCTCAGTACCCAAAACTCGCACAGAGTTTGGGAAAAGGGCCTTCATGTTTTCTGCTCCCTCTGCCTGGAATGAACTGCAAAAAACCCTAAAACTAGCTAACCTCATCACCTATCCTGATTTTAAAACTCTCAAGTCGTGGACTTTTTAAAGAATGTGATGGGTCAATGTCACTGCTTTTCTGTATAAAGTGTTTTAATATCTTGTATACAACCTGTCCCCACCCAACCCCCCTTTCCTCATTCCTACCTTTTACCCTAACCCCCTCTACCCCCCCCCCCATCTCATCTCCCCTTTTTCTTAACTGCTCCAACCCACATTCAATTCTTCTCATGACTGTATTTGCCTTTTATGTTCTTGTTGTGCTTGCGTCTTGTTGTTTTTTGTTTTTATGGATGTTGCCATTTTGGCCAGGTCTTACTCGAAAAAGAGATCTTGGATCTCAAGTAATTTTCCTGGTAAAATAAAGGTGAATAATAATAATCTCCATATATATCATAAAAGGTATGCTGATTCCCGCCCCCCGCCAAAAAAAGAGATTGCCACTCCCTTTTTATAAATGACAAACTAGAAATATTGCACGCTTATTTCTAGTGTGCCTCGCACGCCTCACCGAGCGGAGCGCACGCCCGCCTTGTTCTAGTAGTGAGATGCATGATAAGTAGTATCAGACCGCTCTAAGCAGCATTAAGAGTCTTAAGGAAAGACATGTATAAATAAAACAGCAGCAGAACGTTTGGTTCATACTGGTGGTTGTTGACAGACTGGAGTTGACCCGCCTGTGTATTAACCATTCATCCTGATGTCAGTATGAGAAAGGTGCCTTGAGGTCCTGTTCAGAGACGTCAAACGGCAGAACCGGCCCGCCAGGGGGTTCAATCCGGCCCACTGGATGACTTCATTTGATGCACTTGAAGCCTAAAGCCCAGTTTAGACTAAAGATTCACCACAATTCACCAGTTGCAATTTGCAACTACTTGCAACCAAACCAGCCGCTGAATTGCTGGCTGGAGTGGAGATGAGACGGGCCAGTTTACACTGACGCAACTTACCCTGCAACGTTCTAAAACGGTTTCATCTCATTGTGAATCATTGGTGTAAACTGGGCTTAGGAGCAAGTTAAATATTAGTAGCCTATTCATGTTTTCTGTATTCATCACTAAATGGTAAAATAGTTTCATTACACTTGGACTGTAGAGAATTGCACAGTTGGCGTCAATTTTTACACTACAAGAAGAAACAGGAACATTAGGGGGTGTTGTTATTTATAGGTTATTATTGATTTTCTTTTGTCTGGCCCACTTCAGACCAAATTGGGTCACATGTGGCCCGTGAACTCAAATGAGTTTGACACGCCTGTGTTACAGTGAAGCCTACCTCTATCCCAAAGTACTGGTGTCCCTTTACAGTGAAGCCTACCTCTATCCCAAAGTACTGGTGTCCCTGTGTTACAGTGAAGCCTACCTCTATCCCAAAGTACTGGTGTCCCTTTACAGTGAAGCCTACCTCTATCCCAAAGTACTGGTGTCCCTGTGTTACAGTGAAGCCTACCTCTATCCCAAAGTACTGGTGTCCCTTTACAGTGAAGCCTACCTCTATCCCAAAGTACTGGTGTCCCTTTACAGTGAAGCCTACCTCTATCCCAAAGTACTGCTGTCCCTTTACAGTGAAGCCTACCTCTATCCCAAAGTACTGCTGTCCCTGTGTTACAGTGAAGCCTACCTCTATCCCAAAGTACTGGTGTCCCTGTGTTACAGTGAAGCCTACCTCTATCCCAAAGTACTGGTGTCCCTGTGTTACAGTGAAGCCTACCTCTATCCCAAAGTACTGCTGTCCCTGTGTTACAGTGAAGCCTACCTCTATCCCAAAGTACTGCTGTCCCTTTACAGTGAAGCCTACCTCTATCCCAAAGTACTGCTGTCCCTTTACAGTGAAGCCTACCTCTATCCCAAAGTACTGGTGTCCCTTCCCTAGGAGAGCGTCCACGTACTCCAGCACCAACTCAGCGGCCGCATCCAGCAGGTCGTAGTTCAGGTAGAGGCGGAGCAGAGCGGCCGCGTCCACTCCCTGCACAAACACAACAACGTCACAGCACCACGGAAACAGCTGTCAATCAAACAACACAATGTCACAGTACCACGGAAACAGCTGTCAGTCAAACAACACAACGTTACAGCACCAGAGAGACAGCTGTCAGTCAGTGCTCTACTGTTTTGTAGATGGGGGCTCTAGTAGGTGTTGCAGTATTTTGATCAGCATTCTCACACATTTGCATCAATAAAATTTCAAAAGTCGAAAATCCATAATAGAACTTGCATGTAATGTGATATGAGGGGGTGAATCTGAATCAACACCAGATTACTACACTGGACAGAAAGGACACACCTCTTTATATTGGATTTGAGTGCTTCAGAGTCACTGCATCACATCACATGGAAGCTATTGAAATAAAACAAGAATCTTCCCACAGAAATATTAATATAAAATACAAGAAGCAATAAAACTCCAATATAAAGACGTATGTTCTATTTGTCCAGTGTAGCAATCATTTCTGATATTGATTTTCAGTCACTGCATCACTCATCACTATATATTGTACAGTTTGGCCTCCACTGCCAACAGTTGCTGCTATGTTTTTAAGGCCATTCCAGAGTCCCGGGTATTTTATCTGTCTTTCTGTCCCAAAAGCAAGGTACTGATGGGCTACAGTCTCAGGACACTTTGCTTATGACTAGGGGTGCACCGATCGATCGGCAAGCAATCTGTATCGGCCGATTTTGACCTCAAATATGCGATCAGCTGATTGCTGATATTTCGGCTGATTGTCGATATTTTTTTATATTATTATTATTTTTATATATATAAAAAAAAGCCCTATCACTAATCAGGCTTTCCAACGATATAAAATACAATGTCAATTGGTATTATTAAAGGGGAGAAATAATCAACCTAAAATAACGTTTCCAAACTTTCTTTGAGGAGTTTATATATCGGTGATCGGTGATCGGTGGATGATCGGTTGGGCAGATATTTCCCATAGGCGATCGGTGATCGGTGGCAAAAAACGTGATCGGTGCAGCCCTACTTATGACTGTTCCTAAAGCTCAGACTGGGCCTTGATGTTTTCTGCACCATCTGCTTGGACCAGCCTGCCCTGCAGAACGGGCTTCAACTACAGTACAGCACCTAGTGACTCTCAATGAATGTAAAGGCATTGTAAAGTCCTCTGACTATTAATCATTGTAAATGTTTCAATTGATCATGTGATCGTATTCTCCCCTGCAGCCTTATTGTATTGCTCTCTGAGCTGGATTGTTGTGCTGTTCAACTATTATATTTTCACCCATTCAAATTAAATGTCACTGAGACGAGCACGGCACATCATCGCAAACAAAATATGAATATTGTCCTGATTTATTTATTTAATGTTCCCGTCCTGCAGAATACCTTGACAGCTCAGTAGAAGGCCGTCATGTCTAATAAAACCTTTCCTACATTCCCATTGGTTGATGTCTCACCTTGTAGGCATTGACCAGCCAATCAGGCAGGGGGACACCGTGCGACAGCAGCTTGGTGATGACACAGCGGTAGTGCTGGGCGTTGGGGGACGGATACCTGTCCAGGTAGGAGGCCAGCAGCCGCCACGCCTCGTCTGCAGCGCTGGACACACGGAAAACAGTTAAAACTAGAGACCGCAGAAACCTGAACTCTTCTAAAGCTGTGTTCACACAGAGATATTTATTTTTCTCTCCGTCGCTCGATTCAACCCTTTGGAATCGCTCTGTTTAAATCGCTCGTCAACAGGCACAATAATTGAGACATCTGGGGGCTATAACGTTACACAATGTCATGATGTTTGTCCACTACGAGCCACCGTAGTGGTTTACAAGCTAAGCCTATCAGCGTGCTCCTAACGCGAGCTCTATACCGGTAGTACAGACTTCACTTCATGTCAGCTGTCAGCCTGTCAATCAGCTGTCAATGTGGTTTCTTGCCACACAATAAACCAGCGGTTTGTTCCAAGCCAGTGTGATCCTTGACTCACTCTCACACGGCAGCCAATCAGCGTTGAACAGCGAGCCACTGATGCCAGCGTAATTTCGCTCGAGTTGGGATATTTCATCTCGGGCGACGAGATGATTTTCTCCCTATTGCTCTGTCTCTGTCCCTCGGACGCCCAGCGATTTCTCTCCCGGGCGAATATACGCTCAATCACTCGTTTGCATTGACTTTTGACAGTTCCCCTCGCTCTGAACAGGCGCCCTTAACGACCAGAGGAGGCACCACATCAGCAACCAGGATATTGCATGTTTTGGTGAAGGGGGTTCCTATATGAAGGAAACCCCCGGGAGGCACGGGGAGAACATGCAAACTCCACACAGAAAGGCCATTTTGACGACGCCACCCGGGCGGTGGGCACTCGAGGACATGCGGACGGGCACGCACTCCTTCAGCGTTCACAGCGTCCCATAGGGGTGGGGGAAAAAATCGATTCACCTAAGTATCGCGATTTTTAATGTCACGATTTTTTGGATCGATCTTTTATTCCAGAATCGATAATCGCAAATTAAAAAAAAAAAAAAAAAAAAAAAAAAAAAATTTTTTTTTTTTTTTTTTTTTGGGTGCTTGCAGTCAGGCCACTCACTGAACAGCAGGCCAGGCGCCGCCTACTGGTTTACTAGTGGTTTTATTACTTTATTAGTTAGTCTGAAGTAATAATTACACTTCAGGGTTAAAGTGGGTGCATCTCATTGTAAAATTGGACCCAAATCTGGCTTCAAACGGCCCAAATTTCACGCGCGTTGGCCCATATCGGCCTGGCCTGCTTGGTATCTAATGCCCGGCCTGAATTATGATCCCAGTCCGCCCCTGTTTTTAACTATATCGCCCAGCCCTACTCATGATATATAATATACAGTCTCTAGTGTATGATTCAACTTTTCCCATGTTCTAATCTAGTGTAAAAAAGCAAACAAACTGAAAAAAGAAAAGAAAAAAATAAACAAAAATCGCAATAAATCGTAATATCGAATCGCAATAATCGTAGAATCGCAATAATCGTGAATCGCAATATATATCGAATCGGCACCAAAGTATCGTGATAGTATCGAATCGGGAGATAAGTGAATCGGCACAGCCCTAGCGTCCCAGGTGGGAATCGAACCCAGGACCTTCGAGCTGTGAGGCGACAGCGCTTACCACTGCACCACCGTACTCCCAAAAAAAGCCTTTTTGTCTAAACTAAATCTCCCAAGTACTGATAAGGTATGAAGAAATCAAGCTGGTCTCAAAGTACTCTTCCAAAGATTTACAAACGTTTGAAATATGGAGATATGTAGAACCCCAGAAATCCAACACTCTCGATAAACGAGTAAAGAAAAGAATGAATCACATCCCTGACTGGTTTTTGCAGCAGTGAAAAGCCGACCAACCTTGACTCTTTGGTGTTGACGACTGTTGACAGCTGGTTGGCAGCCAGCCAGCTCCAGGCTTGGTTGTGAGTGTCCTCTCCTCCATACTGCAGCTTGATGCACCTGCACAGAAAGCAGCTGTCAGACTGTGGCGCCTCCTGGAGGTGACGGCTACATAAACCCCACACAGCCCACTCTCCTCTCAGACAGCTTTAATATAGACATATAGAGAGAGACATTTAACCATTTTAAAGACTTTAAGAGCATTTAAATACCAGGAATTGACGGACAACCAATTACGTGTGTATATATATATATATTCAAATTGTTTTGAATTATTGTGCAGCCCTACAAGAAACACCTGGCGTGAGAACCTCGATGCTATTTGCTGTCATTCATTTACTTCAACAAGATTTTCCCAGCAGAGCTTTGAACCGCAGCTACCAGAAAGAAAAAGAACCATGTGGACGTGGAACTTACTTGAAGGCCAGGCCCTCAAAGATGGGTGTCAGGGGCAGTTTGAAGGGTTGGCAGAGTGAGAGGGCGCAGTCAAACAGTCCTGTTTGGACCAATAGGGCCACCATCTCCACAGCAGAGGCACTGCCTACACACACAAAACACTAGTTACAAACTCCACACAGAAAGGCCCTTTTGACGAGCCCACCTGGGAAGTAGGCACTGAGGACATGGGAATGGGGGACACACCCTCAGCATCCCAGGTGGGAATCGAACCCCGGACCTTCTTGGCGTGATGCAACAGCGCTCTACCACCGTGTAAGTTTGTGTGTCTGTTGTAGTCTTTGGATTGTGAGATTGTATTCTTTTCAATTGAGATGTTCAAGAGTCAAATTACAAAATATTTCTAAAGTAAGGGTATGAGGGTCTTCTGTATTTGAAAATGGGCGAAAGATAAAATTTCGAAGACTGTTCCAAACCCTTTTGCTCATAAATAATTTTCAGTGACTTGTCCATATATATATATATATATATATATATGGATATATATATATATATAAATTCCTGAAATCCTGAAATTATATATATATATATATATAATTTCAGGACTTTGACTAGGAATAAACCCCGTCATGTAACCCATCGTTGGTAGTGTAAGCGGAGGTGATGGTACCTGCGATGGCAGCAGAGGGCGGGTGCTGCTGGGCAAGGGTGAGGCGACTGCGGGACAGGATGTACTCCTTCTCCAGGTCCTTGAGCTCCAGGATGTCCACCTGACGTTTCCCTGCAGGAGGAAACACCCAACACAAACACTCCATTTAGCCATTCACAACAGTGCTGCTGTACAAATAGACTTTATCAATCCTGTGACATGGTTTTTATAACATAATAATGTGTCATCAAACTGCATCCTGTCTGCTCGGATGTAAACGTAATACATCTCCAGAAATTGTTCAGGTCTCATGTCATCTTTGTGTCTATCCTTGCCGAGTCACTGTTAATATTATGTAACGTATGTTATTATGATGTAACGTATGTTATTATTATGTAACGTATGTTATTATTATGTTATTATTATGTAACGTATGTTATTATGTAATTATGTAACGTATGTTATTATGATGTAAATTATGATGTAACGTATGTTATTATGATGTAACGTATGTTATTATTATGTAACGTATGTTATTATGATGTAACGTATGTTATTATGATGTAACGTATGTTATGTTATTATGATGTAACGTAGCCTCTTGCATAATGTGTTTTGCGTTGATGTGAGCTCATTTTAAATGGTGTTGGATGATAACAGGTCTCTCATGTGATTATAATGAATCAGCGGATCAGATTAACTCACCTGGATCAGCAGCAAACTCTCCGTCATAGTTCCTCTTTGGCGACGCCCCCGGACGCTCATACTGCAGGAGGGACAAACACATTCAGGTTCCTCTGGGGGTCCACATCATAGGGACACGTGTTTAAAGACTCCCTAAAGTCACATCGTAGGGACACGTGTTTAAAGACCCCCTAAAGTCACATCGTAGGGACACATGTTTAATGACCCCCTAAAGTCACATCGTAGGGACACGTGTTTAAAGACCCCCTAAAGTCACATCGTAGGGACACATGTTTAATGACCCCCTAAAGTCACATCGTAGGGACACGTGTTTAAAGACCCCCTAAAGTCACATCGTAGGGACACGTGTTTAAAGACCCCCTAAAGTCACATCGTAGGGACACATGTTTAATGACCCCCTAAAGTCAAAAATGTTTTTATTCTCGTTCCTTCAGCTTCTCTGTGCAGAATGTCTGTGCAGAGTTTGACACTAGGAGGCTGTTTCCACATTCATCTGCTGAAAGTGGAAAGTTTCTGAGCTCACTCAAAAGGCCATTTTACAACCAGCATGATTCGTGACATCACAAATACTGGGGCCAATCACTGTCCAGTATTCAGCAGTTAAAGTCCTTGTTTGATTGGCTAGTTATTTCCTAGATAGCCCTGATTGGTTGCGTTGGAATGTTTAATGGAGGCAGAAGGACGGGAAGTCACTTTAAGGATGAATAATTTAACCTTTCTTTGCGGGAAAAACCATCAGACACAAATTATTATTCAAAGTAGAGTATTTTATATATTTACATCTTAAAACATGACTTTAGGGAGTCTTTAAGTATATGTTTGTGTAGCTCCTTCTTAACGTGAACTCTGGATTATAACCATAGAATCAGGTCCAGCTATCCCCCACAGTTACCCTGTAAGACATGACTCAATAAACCTCTTTATCTGTTTCTAAACATAAGAGAAGCTGGTTTGGGGCACAGAGTGCTGCTGCCTGCTGTAGAGAACGTATGGAGAGTGCATGAAAGGAACAGAATAGGCTACAATTCTCTGCTCTGGATCTACCGTAAATTCCGGACTATAAGCCGCACCTGCAAAGTTGACTATTTTTTTCTTATATAAGCCGCACCGGACTATAAGCCGCGGGTGTTTTAATGGTATTTTTTTTTTTTTATTGTGTTTTAATGTTTAATTACCATATGTAAGGGTAGCTTACAGGTAGGAAGCTCCCATTTATTAACATTTCAACAAAACAACATAACACAACACCACCTGTGTTGTTTTTTACAGTGCACACAGTGTCATACAGTGTCATACAGTGTGGTGAAAAGAGGGCAAGAGAGGAAATTAAAACTTATTATAGTTATATAGGATTTATAGTTAGAAAGAGTGCTAAAAAAGAGAGATTTTTTTTTTTTTTTTTTGAAAAAATCCATAGATAAGCCGCACCGTTATATAAGCCGCAGGGGCCAAAAAAGGCCAAAAAACGGGAAAAAAGGTGCGGCTTATAGTCCGGAATTTACGGTAAATAAATGTTTCCAATGCATTTATTCCTCTAGTATTCTACTCTTACAGCTCTATAGTCGATCTTTATTCCAATGTTCTCAGAGATCGACTAAGCGAATCTGTAACCAAACTCCATTCAAAAACATGCAGTTTTAACGGAGGAAGACAGCGGGATAACAGGCGACTCACATCCAGAATTGACATTTTATTCACTTACAGTAACCTCTTCCTGGATTATATATATGCAGAATTGAAGAGTGGCGTCTAGTAATACATTTTACGTACCTCTGTATAATCAAGAACCGTTAAATTATTGTGATGTTTTTCATAGTGAGACAACGTGTAACGTTAGCAGCTCAGCAGAGGCAGACATCAGTGCGCTCTCCGTCACCAAACTTTCCATCATGATTTCCTCCACTTCAGTCTAAATATCAGGCTAGGATGTTTTCTCTTTACCTCACATTTATTCAGAGAACGGGGTTATGAACGAGGTTGTATATGATCTGTAGTCACGGGAGCGTGCTCACAACAGAGAATTGATTTTAACATGCAGCCCATTTGACTAAGGTTATGGTCAGGAGTTCACTGCATGGTGAGAAACTGCTCATAAGTAAAGGTAAAGTCCCACTGATTGTCAGACACCTGAGTGTGCGGAATTTGTTGTCCGCATTTGACCCATCCCCTGGGGGAGCGGTGAGCGGCAGCGTGCGCCGCGCTCGGGAATCACATGGTGATCTAACCCCCCAATTCCAACCCTTTGATGCTGAGTGCCAAGCAGGGAGGCAATGGGTCCCATTTTTATAGTCTTTGGTATGACTTGGCCGGGGATCGAACTCACAACCTCCCAGTCTCAGGGCGGACACTCAAACCACAAGGCCACTGAGCTGGTTGTGTAAGTGTTGGTGTAGTGTGTGTGTGTGTGTGTGTGTGTGTGTGTGTGTGTACGTACCACAGCTCCGGAGGTGGGCTGGACGATCCAGGCGTACTCTGGCCTGATGAGGCGGAGGCAGTTGAGCGCAGCCAGGTAACAGTTGACCTGCTTCTGGAGGCCAAGGCGAGTCCGAACCTCACGACCCAGACGCATCCCTAACTCAAACATCACCGTTCCCGCTGCGCGCGCACACACACACACACACACACACACACACACACAGGTTGAGATATTTGGACACATGAATAACACACAAAATGAAGACTAGAATATATGGATATATGCCTCCGCCAACAAGTGAGCAGTTGACATCCATGTCTGTCAAAACTGTGACGTTTGAGTCAAATGTGAAGAAATGCCGTCAAGGCGTTACCGAGCTTGAAAATGGCGTTCATGAGGTCAGTGACCTTGACCTTTGACCACCAAAATGCTGAGATTCTCACAAGTCATTTTTCGCAAGTCCAAGTAAAGTCTCAGGTCTTTGGACACAAGTCCAAGTCAAGTCTCTGGTCTCTTATGGATGATCGATTTATCATCTGCTGGATGCCTTCTGGTCTGCTTAGAACACTGCATAGCTAAAACTAATGAATTCAAAGCATGAACTGTATTATCCTCACTCCTTTATCTATTAGCATACAGTAGCAACCTTGATCAGATGACATTAGTAGACATTTCCTTAATGTTAATGCATCAAAGAAGATAATAAAATAAAATTTGTTCACAAGTCCCAGTCAAGTCTCAAGTCCAAGTCCCCATCTCTGACAAAATGTAGTCAGTTCATCCACGAGTCCAAGTGGACATTTGAGCCAAATGTGGCGAAATTCCATCAAGGCTTTCCTGAGAGAATGTGTTAACGAGCTAGGAAATGGCATTCGTGAGGTCACAGTGACCTTGAACTTTGACCCCCAAAATGTAATCAGTTCATCCCGGAGTCCAAGTGGACGTTTCAGGCAAATTTAATCAAATGACATCAAGGTATTCCTGAGATATCATGTTAATGAGCATGAAACGAGCGGTCGTGAGGTCACAGTGACCTTGACCTTTGACCACCAAAATCTAATCAGTTCATCCTTGAGACAGATTTTTCCATAACTTTCAACAACTAATTTGAAGTGCATCCATGACTGAAAAATGTTATTCATTCCTGTGTTTTGTTTTTCTAACAGGGTTATTAACACTCTGATTTCCACAATAACTTTTTGAAATAAAGTCTTTGTAAGACCTTCTATTTAGCCAATTTTATACTATACAAGTAATCGCAGATACCCAGAGTTGGAAATGTCTCTCCTTAGTGTTTTGGATCAGTGTGATATGGGAGAAAAAGAAACTTATAGTTGTTTTTCTAGCACTATTCATGAGGTCCTGCATGTCCTTGGGTCAGTTAGGACTGTGTTTTGCCTTCATTTAAAACATGTTGTAATATAAAATAGTCGACTATTTAGTGTGTCGCCACTTTTTTAATAGTGTCCGAATTCTCAACTCTTAATTTGATTCACTATTTAGTCCACTATAAAATAACCACAATGCACAGCGATTTCGAGTGAACAGCGAATGGACCCTACATTTTCACCGGTATACCACAATGCAATGCGGCTGTCTTTACCGAAGGAGAAGAAGGTTTTTAAGCAAGATGGCGGGAGCAGGAGAATTAAGGGCTGCCAGCGCTAATTTCGTTTATAAATGTAAGTAATAGCTTCCTTTTCTGTATTTAACACGTTAGTAGCCTAGCTTTGTGTACGTTTTTGTAAAGCCCATTAAGTGCCATTACGTGATACTTCGCGTGGATTGCTTCAGTCACATGAATACCCGGCGCGTCTTGTAACGCAATGATCTTCAGGGGGAAAAAATCTGTGTCCGAAACTCGTTTGATCGTTCCCCATAGTTGACTATATGATAAACACTATATGATAAACACTATATGATTAACATTATATGGGGAATAGTGAGTGAGTGAACGAGTGAACCATTCTGAACACGGCAATTGTCTTCATTTGGTTATGGCAGAGGTCCTACTCTGACATGACATTACCTTTCCTGTAGTTGTGTCTGTTGATGTGGAAGGCATACAGCAGCTCGTAGTAGTTGTGGGCCAGCAGGTCCACGGCTCTGGCCCGAGACTCGATGATACTGACAACCTGACAACAGCCCAGTTTACACTTGAATATCTCAACAGACACATACAAAGACTAAATATAAATACAGCTTCCTTGTTGGCTTTTATTATAGCGTTTGGTTGTTTAATGTGAAGTTTAATGCCGCCGTGACAAATCAAATTTGCCCTCGTGCAGTGGCTTTCAAACTTTTTGTGGCCAAGGCACACCAAAGGGCAAGCCAAAATCTCAAGGCACACCTGTATTCATATCAATCCAAAAGCGTCTGTAAATGCTTATTTACTTAACAAGCATATTCAACAAAATAATTCAAAAGTTAATTTGAAACTTTGTAAAATGATCAAAGCAGCGACATACCATTTAATCAATCCAATTACGGTAATTGTTTAAGCAGAATACAATTTAAACATTCTGTTATTAAACCTGTCAGTTTCTTATCTGACCTAGTCTCCATACATTTCCATCCACCCGTTACTCTGCCATCTGTGCTGTCTGACCCACTGACATATTCTTCATCGAATGCAGTTGTTCCCTCATATCATCCTCCTCTTTCTGTTTTCATGGGCGTTGAAGGGGAGAGAGTCGCTGCTCCCATCAGCAAACAACAAAGTCCATGAGGGGGAAAACGGTAAAAGTAACAAAACCGAAAGTAAAATGATTGCTGTACTTTCCGTCCCCCCTCCCCTTTGGAATCATTTGAAATGTGCCGTGACAACACTGTTAAAATGTTGCCATGTTGAAATGCACCACGTTACCAGGAGGAGTTCATGTTTGCTTCCCCGGCTATGAACATGTGTGTCTGTGCGCCTCCACTCGGGAGTCTGGCTTGACTTCAAGCGCTGCACATGCAAGCTCCACTATAGATAGAAATAGTCCATCGCTTGACAGTGTGTTGGGGGGGTGTCATCGATTGAAAAATATTTTTTATAAACTCTTTCAGACCCTTTTGCACATCATTTCGAGGTTTAATCAGTTAGAATAGTGACATAATTGTATGTTTCTGTTTCATAATAAATCTATTAGCTGTCTGAGGCCCCTTTAGTTGATGGCACCAGGCAGCTCAATTTAACGCCTGGTTGTCACAAAATCCCATGGCACACCTGGACTTGCCTCATGGCACACCATTTGGGAACCACTGCCCTCATGGATGGATAGACCAGTAGACAAATAACTAGGAGCATGCATGTATCTATCTATTCAATATCCATCTGCAGTGACAAACATATCTCCAAAATAAGTAACACAAATAAAAGTGTACATTTCTGAAACTGCTCAGGAGTTACATAAATAAATCAATAGCAGGGATGTGAACGTGTGACCTTGTGGATGTGAGGGGTCAGAGGGGGGGTCAGTGGAGGTTTACCTCGTCGTGCAGGTTGACGTAGGAGAACTGGACCAGGTCCTGGAGCTGGGAGCGTTCACACAGCACCACCACCAGCTGCCGCAGACAGTCCAGCTGCCTGGGTTTACACAGTTAACATATGGAACAATTAAGACTGATTTCACTTCACACTTGAAATGAAATACTTTACTAATTTCTGATGTCCTCAGTGATATCACTCGAGCAATTATTGTAATGTCATCAGTGATGTTACTCGGGCAACTGTGATGTAGTATGAGCCGAAGGCACACAGTTGCACGATGGCGCCTAGTGGAGGAGTGTGTGTGTGTGCATATATATATATATATATATATATATATATATATATAATATATAATATATATATATATATATATTATATATATATATATATATTAGGGCATTCACGACTAGTGAATTTTACTAGTTGACTAGTCGTCCCTAAAGGTAGTCGACTAGTCATTTTTTTTTTTTTTTATCTTTAAGAAAGAACATGGGGTATTTACACGACATACATGGACTATCATATCCTATATCCCCCACAAAGAACATCAAAACACAACAAAACAAAACAAGAAAACTGCATAAGATACACAATAATCCCAGAACAAAAAAGACTATTGGACAAACAACCAAACAAAAACTATGCATTCAGCTCCTATCCTGATAAGCCTAATGACACTGGGGTAAAAAGTTCTTAAAGTCAAACTCTGTATGTGGTTGCCATATTTTGGGGATGTCTAAGAATCTGCCTTTGCTCTTGTAGTAAATGTTATCCAACGTATGGTAGCTTGAGAGTTCATTCCACCAGTGAACTACAGCTGGCGGATTGGATGCTTTCCAATTTAAAGCTATGCATTTCCTAGCTGCCAACAGGGCAAGATCTATGTATTTACTTTGAATGCATTGTTTTTGTTTGGTTGTTTGTCCAATAGTCTTGTTTGTTCTTGGATTATTGTGTATCTTATGCAGTTTTCTTGTTTTGATGTTCTTTGCGCGGGATATGGGATATGATAGTCCATGTATGTCGTGTAAATACCGGTACCTCATGTTCTTTCTTAAAGATTAAAAAAAAAGAAAAGTTTTTTTTTAAACGACTAGTCGACTACTAAGCACAGTGTCGACTAGTGGTTTCTAGTCGACTAGTCTGTGAATGCCCTAATATATATATATATATATATATATATATATACACACACCCTCTCCTGCTTCCCACGTGTGTGTGTGTGTGTGTGTGTGTGTGTGTGTGTGTGTGTGTGTACCTGCTGGAGTCTGGGTTCTGGGTGAGAGCCTCATATGCCTGGCTGTTGTGGCCCAGATCCAAGTGGTGTTTGAATATGCGCGTCCACAGAGCAGCCTGCAGAAAACCACGTTTAATATACTGTATACAAAGTATTATAATTTATAATGAACTTATCTAACATCAAAGTTTTACAAAGAGCTTAACAAAAGGCAAATATTGAGGAATGAAAAATATTGGGAAATAGAATCATAAGAGAAAAAAACAGCAGTCAACTAAAAAGTGTGAAACGTTAAAAACGTCAGAAAGAAGCAGCCAATCAGAGTTGATGTAACATTCTAGGAGTAACTAAGAGCAGAGGTTTTTCAGCCAAGGAGCCCTTACAAGATAGAAAATATACCCCATCATTCTGATTTGTGATTTTGGGCTAAGCTTAATTGTTTCCACGGTAACTTGACTTTTAAATCGATAGGTTTGTTAGATTAGAATGTAATCCATGAACCATTTTAGATTTAAAGCATGAAATAATTTAGTTGAACTATGAAGCTTTTGCAACAAAAAAAAAGTTTTTATTTTTGGTAAATGGTAAATGGCCTGCATTTATATAGCGCTTTTATCCAAAGCGCTTTACAGTCAGTAGGTACATTCACCCATTCACACACCGATGGCGGCAGGTTACCACGCAGGGTGCTGGCACACCAACGGGAGCAATCTGGGGTTCAGTGTCTTGCCCAAGGACACTTCGACATGCAGACTGGAGGAGCCGGGAATCGAACCACCGACCTCTTTTATCCAAAGCGATTAGTGGACGACACGCTCTACCTCCTGAACTACAGCCGCCCAACTTATTTTCCGGAAAACCTTTTGCGGACCCCCTGGCAAAGTGCCACGGACCCCCATTTGAGAACCACTGACTGATCTTTCCACTCAGGAAAGATCGTCTGGTTTAGTCTGATCACTGCTGACTGTAAAGATCGTCTGGTTTAGTCTGATCACTGCTGACTGTAAAGATCGTCTGGTTTAGTCTGATCACTGCTGACTGTAAAGATGCTCTGGTTTAGTCTGATCACTGCTGACTGTAAAGATGCTCTGGTTTAGTCTGATCACTGCTGACTGTAGAGATCGTCTGGTTTAGTCTGATCACTGCTGACCGTAAAGATCGTCTGGTTTAGTCTGATCACTGCTGACTGTAAAGATCGTCTGGTTTAGTCTGATCACTGCTGACTGTAAAGATCGTCTGGTTTAGTCTGATCACTGCTGACTGTAAAGATGCTCTGGTTTAGTCTGATCACTGCTGACTGTAAAGATGCTCTGGTTTAGTCTGATCACTGCTGACTGTAAAGATCCTCTGGTTTAGTCTGATCACTGCTGACTGTAAAGATCGTCTGGTTTAGTCTGATCACTGCTGACTGTAAAGATCCTCTGGTTTAGTCTGATCACTGCTGACTGTAAAGATCGTCTGGTTTAGTCTGATCACTGCTGACCGTAGAGATCGTCTGGTTTAGTCTGATCACTGCTGACCGTTGTTGATGGTCATTCTTCCCAACTGCTTACCTGACTCCTGACATCACTTGCAGACTCTGCTATGGCCACAGTGGCCAGGTGGATGACCAGCTCAGGTAGACCAACATCCTCCAGCAAGCGCAGCACCTAAACACACGCACACCAAAGTATGAGGGTGGACATGGAAAGTATTTCAAAGGCCATTTTGCATCAAAACCTTCCCGTCTGGCACTCCAAGTTGAATAAAACACATCTTTTATTTTTCTTCTTCTTCTTTTAAATAACATCTAGCAAATCCATAGATAGACCATTAGGGATATTGATACTTTAAAATGGTCTAACATCTGTATTGTTATCAGAATTAAAGACATGATGGCGTGTTGCCTCGAGGGGATCATGTGTTTGGTCCTATGTTCTGGTGCGTAAGTGAGTGTGTGTGTGTGTTAACCGTCGCAGTTAGGTTTGGGTTTGGCCATGGTTAGGTGTAGCGTTCCCTGGTGGAGTTCTGCACTCTACCGAGTTCACTTTTCTAGTTATTTCTCATTCATGTAGAGAACCAGGTCATTCATAATTGTGTACCTTGTTGTAGTATTGTAGCCGCGGGGTGGAGGCTGCCTCTTCGTCCTCGGTGCCCGTCAACCTCATCAGAAACTCCTCCTTCTCCACCTCAGTCGCTGCCTCCTGGAAGCACTGCAGAGCCTGGAGGGGGGACAAGGGCAACCGATTCAAAACAAGCTTCTATTAAATCTGCTTCAATGTGTACAGTGGTCGCCAACCAGTAGATCGGGATCTACTGGTAGATCTCAGGGTGCTTCCGTTAGAGATCCCAAAATCACTTTTGGATAATGAGTGTAACTTTGTAGTGTCAGTGTCTCCCATTCAACCAGTCAGTCTGTGCATGTTTATTGCAAATGGACAATTTAAATAGACATGAACAATTACACTTCATTGCTCACTGATTATATTTCTTATTTAAATTATAAACACCATTTAATTTATGGTCATGTCTAAGCACACTTAAATGTAAGTACTGCAGATCTGAAGTGTAAAATTGTTGGGCAGCCCTGGTGTAGAGCATCATATGGCATTAACACTATCAGGGTTAGAGGTTTGAGCACTACTGGGCCTCACATGGGGCTGGTGTAGAGCATCATGTGGCATTAACACTATCAGGGTTAGAGGTTTGAGCACTACTGGGCCTCACATGGGGCTGGTGTAGAGCATCATGTGGCATTAACACTATCAGGGTTAGAGGTTTGAGCACTACTGGGCCTCACATGGGGCTGGTGTAGAGCATCATGTGGCATTAACACTATCAGGGTTAGAGGTTTGAGCACTACTGGGCCTCACATGGGGCTGGTGTAGAGCATCATGTGGCATTAACACTATCAGGGTTAGAGGTTTGAGCACTACTGGGCCTCACATGGGGCTGGTGTAGAGCATCATGTGGCATTAACACTATCAGGGTTAGAGGTTTGAGCACTACTGGGCCTCACATGGGGCTGGTGTAGAGCATCATATGGCATTAACACTATCAGGGTTAGAGGTTTGAGCAGTACTGGGCCTCACATGGGGCTGGTGTAGAGCATCATGTGGCATTAACACTATCAGGGTTAGAGGTTTGAGCACTACTGGGCCTCACATGGGGCTGGTGTAGAGCATCATGTGGCATTAACACTATCAGGGTTAGAGGTTTGAGCACTACTGGGCCTCACATGGGGCTGGTGTAGAGCATCATGTGGCATTAACACTATCAGGGTTAGAGGTTTGAGCACTACTGGGCCTCACATGGGGCTGGTGTAGAGCATCATATGGCATTAACACTATCAGGGTTAGAGGTTTGAGCACTACTGGGCCTCACATGGGGCTGGTGTAGAGCATCATATGGCATTAACACTATCAGGGTTAGAGGTTTGAGCAGTACTGGGCCTCACATGGGGCTGGTGTAGAGCATCATGTGGCATTAACACTATCAGGGTTAGAGGTTTGAGCACTACTGGGCCTCACATGGGGCTGGTGTAGAGCATCATGTGGCATTAACACTATCAGGGTTAGAGGTTTGAGCACTACTGGGCCTCACATGGGGCTGGTGTAGAGCATCATATGGCATTAACACTATCAGGGTTAGAGGTTTGAGCACTACTGGGCCTCACATGGGGCTGGTGTAGAGCATCATATGGCATTAACACTATCAGGGTTAGAGGTTTGAGCAGTACTGGGCCTCACATGGGGCTGGTGTAGAGCATCATGTGGCATTAACACTATCAGGGTTAGAGGTTTGAGCAGTACTGGGCCTCACATGGGGCTGGTGTAGAGCATCATATGGCATTAACACTATCAGGGTTAGAGGTTTGAGCAGTACTGGGCCTCACATGGGGCTGGTGTAGAGCATCATGTGGCATTAACACTATCAGGGTTAGAGGTTTGAGCAGTACTGGGCCTCACATGGGGCTGGTGTAGAGCATCATATGGCATTAACACTATCAGGGTTAGAGGTTTGAGCAGTACTGGGCCTCACATGGGGCTGGTGTAGAGCATCATATGGCATTAACACTATCAGGGTTAGAGGTTTGAGCAGTACTGGGCCTCACATGGGGCTGGTGTAGAGCATCATATGGCATTAACACTATCAGGGTTAGAGGTTTGAGCACTACTGGGCCTCACATGGGGCTGGTGTAGAGCATCATATGGCATTAACACTATCAGGGTTAGAGGTTTGAGCAGTACTGGGCCTCACATGGGGCTGGTGTAGAGCATCATATGGCATTAACACTATCAGGGTTAGAGGTTTGAGCAGTACTGGGCCTCACATGGGGCTGGTGTAGAGCATCATGTGGCATTAACACTATCAGGGTTAGAGGTTTGAGCAGTACTGGGCCTCACATGGGGCTGGTGTAGAGCATCATATGGCATTAACACTATCAGGGTTAGAGGTTTGAGCAGTACTGGGCCTCACATGGGGCTGGTGTAGAGCATCATATGGCATTAACACTATCAGGGTTAGAGGTTTGAGCAGTACTGGGCCTCACATGGGGCTGGTGTAGAGCATCATGTGGCATTAACACTATCAGGGTTAGAGGTTTGAGCACTACTGGGCCTCACATGGGGCTGGTGTAGAGCATCATGTGGCATTAACACTATCAGGGTTAGAGGTTTGAGCACTACTGGGCCTCACATGGGGCTGGGGCGATATGGAGAAAAGAAATCTAGGCTGAATGGCGATATATCACAGTATTTTCTACGAAGTGGGCAAAATGTTCACAAAATATTTACACAAAGATTTTGGATAAATAATCATCAGTAATGTGGACTAAGTAGCTAAAGACAAATAATAGAACAGCTGGAACAGTCTGGTAAGTTCAGAAAATGACATCACTTTACTAAAAATGTAGCCTTTAAAAGCAGGAAAAGACAACACTTATCACAGTATTACATTATCAAACATCTAAGATGATATCTAGTCTCTAAACACAATAATATTGAATATTGAGATAATATTGCAATATTGCCCAGTCCTAGCAACACATTGTTAAAGTATTTGACCTAGAATGGTATGGTAAGCGGTTTGTATAAAAGCAGCCACAAGATGGCATGTTACCCTCACTGTTGTAGCCACTCATTATCAAGCCAAACACAGCACTTTCAGATTGTTGTGACTATAAGTAGTTTTGATTTCACGGTTTCTTTTTGCTTCATATACATTTCTTATGTTATCCATTTGGGCAATTGTGCTGCCTTGTAAAACACTTAGTGATTAACTAATTTATTCACAGAGCGCGTATACAAATGCTTTGCATAAAAACAGTTTGATGTGACCAGAGGAGTGTGACAGGTTTCCCATACCTTCTGCCCCTCTCCGTTAGCCAGGTAACACTGTCCCAGCATGAAGCGACAGGAGCCCACGTTCATCTGGCACCAGGGCCCGATCAGCCTGACGTACCCCTACACAGCGAAAACACGTTACGGATTATTACTGTTACACTCAACTCCCTTTGTGTTCAAACTGTTACACTCAACTCACTTTGTGTTCAAACTAGTGTTCATTTCAATAAATAAATTAATTTATGTTTTAACAGGAACAATGAACCTAAACGTTGTAGAACAAGAAAATATGTACTCTAGCAGCTTTTAGCAGATTGCTATTTTCCGCCTGCAGTCCCGGGGAAAACTATGACGAAAAATGTTGAGTCGACTCCCTATTTCACAGATGAAAACTAGATGTTAACTAAATAACTAGAACGATGATATGTGTCTCCACCAACAAGTGAGCACTCTACATCCATGTCTGTCCAGACTTTGACATTTGAGCCAAATGTGAAGAAATTCCATCAAGGCGTTACCGAGCTTGAAAATGGCATTCATGAGGTCACAGTGACCTTGAACTTTGACCACCAAAATGTAAGCAGTTCAAATTTGATGAAATTCATGCTAGAGTACCATAGCCCATGACCAGCTGTAGCTGCAATGGTCTTTCTGCAACAGGCTCTGCCACCCAAAAGTTCAAATGCAGCAAACGTTTGACCAATTATGCTACATGATGGTTAACAATACATAATGTTTCTCTGATGATACAAGTTGAATGGACTTGCAGCTAGTGGTTTCTTGAGTTGCTTGTTGTGTGAACAGTTACAGTGTGGGGTGTGGCTGGACTTTGGAGAAACATGAACAGTTACAGTGTGGGGTGTGGCTGGACTTTGGAGAAACATGAACAGTTACAGTGTGGGGTGTGGCTGGACTTTGGAGAAACATGAACAGTTACAGTGTGGGGTGTGGCTGGACTTTGGAGAAACATGAACAGTTACAGTGTGGGGTGTGGCTTACAGTGTGGGTGTGGCTGGACTTTGGAGAAACATGAACAGTTACAGTGTGGGGTGTGGCTGGACTTTGGAGAAACATGAACAGTTACAGTGTGGGGTGTGGCTTACAGTGTGGGTGTGGCTGGACTTTGGAGAAACATGAACAGTTACAGTGTGGGGTGTGGCTGGACTTTGGAGAAACATGAACAGTTACAGTGTGGGGTGTGGCTTACAGTGTGGGGTGTGGCTGGACTTTGGAGAAACATGAACAGTTACAGTGTGGGGTGTGGCTGGACTTTGGAGAAACATGAACAGTTACAGTGTGGGGTGTGGCTTACAGTGTGGGTGTGGCTGGACTTTGGAGAAACATGAACAGTTACAGTGTGGGGTGTGGCTTACAGTGTGGGTGTGGCTGGACTTTGGAGAAATATGAACAGTTACAGTGTGGGGTGTGGCTGGACTTTGGAGAAACATGAACAGTTACAGTGTGGGGTGTGGCTTACAGTGTGGGTGTGGCTGGACTTTGGAGAAATATGAACAGTTACAGTGTGGGGTGTGGCTTACAGCGTGGGGTGTGGCTGGACTTTGGAGAAACATGAACAGTTACAGTGTGGGGTGTGGCTTACAGCGTGGGGTGTGGCTGGACTTTGGAGAAACATGAACAGTTACAGTGTGGGGTGTGGCTTACAGTGTGGGGTGTGGCTGGACTTTGGAGAAATATGAACAGTTACAGTGTGTGGGGTGTGGCTGGACTTTGGAGAAATATGAACAGTTACAGTGTGGGGTGTGGCTTACAGCGTGGGGTGTGGCTGGACTTTGGAGAAACATGAACAGTTACAGTGTGGGGTGTGGCTGGACTTTGGAGAAACATGAACAGTTACAGTGTGGGGTGTGGCTTACAGTGTGGGTGTGGCTGGACTTTGGAGAAATATGAACAGTTACAGTGTGGGGTGTGGCTTACAGCGTGGGGTGTGGCTGGACTTTGGAGAAATATGAACAGTTACAGTGTGGGGTGTGGCTTACAGCGTGGGGTGTGGCTGGACTTTGGAGAAACATGAACAGTTACAGTGTGGGGTGTGGCTTACAGCGTGGGGTGTGGCTGGACTTTGGAGAAACATGAACAGTTACAGTGTGGGGTGTGGCTGGACTTTGGAGAAATATGAACAGTTACAGTGTGTGGGGTGTGGCTGGACTTTGGAGAAATATGAACAGTTACAGTGTGGGGTGTGGCTTACAGCGTGGGGTGTGGCTGGACTTTGGAGAAACATGAACAGTTACAGTGTGTGGGGTGTGGCTGGACTTTGGAGAAATATGAACAGTTACAGTGTGGGGTGTGGCTTACAGCGTGGGGTGTGGCTGGACTTTGGAGAAACATGAACAGTTACAGTGTGTGGGGTGTGGCTGGACTTTGGAGAAATATGAACAGTTACAGTGTGGGGTGTGGCTTACAGTGTGGGGTGTGGCTGGACTTTGGAGAAACATGAACAGTTACAGTGTGGGGTGTGGCTTACAGTGTGGGGTGTGGCTGGACTTTGGAGAAACATGAACAGTTACAGTGTGGGGTGTGGCTGCACTTTGGAGAAACATGAACAGTTACAGTGTGGGGTGTGGCTTACAGTGTGGGGTGTGGCTGGACTTTGGAGAAACATGAACAGTTACAGTGTGTGGGGTGTGGCTGGACTTTGGAGAAACATGAACAGTTACAGTGTGGGGTGTGGCTTACAGTGTGGGGTGTGGCTGGACTTTGGAGAAACATGAACAGTTACAGTGTGGGGTGTGGCTGGACTTTGGAGAAACATGAACAGTTACAGTGTGGGGTGTGGCTGCACTTTGGAGAAATATGAACAGTTACAGTGTGGGGTGTGGCTTACAGTGTAGGGTGTGGCTGGACTTTGGAGAAACATGAACAGTTACAGTGTGGGGTGTGGCTTAGCGTGGGGTGTGGCTGGACTTTGGAGAAACATGAACAGTTACAGTGTGGGGTGTGGCTTAGCGTGGGGTGTGGCTGGACTTTGGAGAAACATGAACAGTTACAGCGTGGGGTGTGGCTTAGCGTGGGGTGTGGCTGGACTTTGGAGAAACATGAACAGTTACAGCGTGGGGTGTGGCTTAGCGTGGGGTGTGGCTGGACTTTGGAGAAATATGAACAGTTACAGCGTGGGGTGTGGCTTAGCGTGGGGTGTGGCTGGACTTTGGAGAAACATGAACAGTTACAGTGTGGGGTGTGGCTGGACTTTGGAGAAACATGAACAGTTACAGTGTGGGGTGTGGCTTACAGCGTGGGGTGTGGCTGGACTTTTGGGCCCAGCTCAATGGCCACCGAGATGAATCACTTCAATTTCTCCAGCACTATAAATGCAATGCTAGCAGTATGAACAGTTGGGCTGTGTTGTGGATGCTAGCAGTATGAACAGTTGGGCTGTGTTTTGGATGTTAGCAGTATGAACAGTTGGGCTGTGTTTTGGATGCTAGCAGTATGAACAGTTGAGCTGTGTTGTGGAGGGAAGCCCACCTGTAGTTGGGTGTACTGGCAGTTGGCCATCAGACACTCAGGGAACTGGAAACCCGGGTTACTGGGCCAACTGGAAGGTACTGGTTAAGGCACAACTGTTACAGGACATACAAGTAACCGCTGGTGAAGAGGGGGGATGTCACTGGAATAAAAATGATAGGGTTTGGTCACGTACAAACTGCTCTATCATGCCACTGGGCTTTTGAGCAGGGGTTTTCAAAGGCTGAGACTGTGGGCCTCCCCCAAGACAAAGCTCCACCCCTCGCTCTATTGCTGGATGGGAAAAACTGTCAAATTCCCCAACCTACTGTATCCCTGAACTATCTCTTTAACCAAATCACACACATCATGTAGGCTATTCTATGAGATCTACGTTTCATAACGAACGTCATATTTTTTCACTTCCATTCACCTCCCCTGAAACTGCTTGGAGCCCCCCTGGGGATGCCGCCTCCCACTTTGAAAACCTCTGCTTTAGAGCATGTCAACACACACGCTAAGATGAATGTCCAAACATCCTCTCTCTCTCTCTGACAGTGTTGCTCTCCCTCTCTCTGCCTCCTCTGACAGTGTTGCTCTCCCTCTCTCTCTCTGACAGTGTTGCTCTCCCTCTCTCTCCCCCTCCTCTGACAGTGTTGCTCTCCCTCTCTCTCTCCTCTCTGACAGTGTTGCTCTCCCTCTCTCTGCCTCCTCTGACAGTGTTGCTCTCCCTCTCTCTCACAGTGTTGCTCTCCCTCTCTCTCCCTCTGACAGTGTTGCTCTCCCTCTCTCTCTCTGACAGTGTTGCTCTCCCTCTCTCTCCCTCTCCTCTGACAGTGTTGCTCTCTCTCTCCCTCTCCTCTGACAGTGTTGCTCTCCCTCTCCTCTGACAGTGTTGCTCTCCCTCTCTGACAGTGTTGCTCTCCCTCTCTCTCCTCTGACAGTGTTGCTCTCCCTCTCTCTCCCTCCTCTCACAGTGTTGCTCTCCCTCTCTCTCCCTCCTCTCACAGTGTTGCTCTCCCTCTCTCTCCTCTGACACTGTTGCTCTCCTCTGGATTGGGCTTTTACATGTGTTTTACCTTGGACTTTGGCACAAGGGATAGTAACATCTTGTCCTGTGTATTTATGATGATTTTTTTTATAGTTTTTCTATCTAAGTGTGAATCATCGTCATTTATTTAGATGATTTTAGAAGTCCTATGAGGCGTCTTTGTATGTATTTGGTCTTTCATCATTTGAGTGGGATGTTTTTGATGCTGCTCTGTGTCTTGTCTTAGTGCAAAGTGTACATGGAGGATACAGGAGCTGTGCTAGTAGGTTGACCACGTTGGAGATCATGTGGGGCCAGTGGAGCAGGGCGTTGCCTGGCAAGGGGCTCTGCTGCTGGGTGTAGATCTGGGAGATGATGGTCTTCCTGGCTACCGTCTGGTAGAACAGCTCCACCACCGTCTGGGGACTGAGAACTGCGAGGAGAAGAAGTTGGACCTCTGTCACACACTGAAAACAATGTGAGGTTTTTAGCTACAAAATGAGAGACAACATTGGACAAAAAAGTCTTTTTGGAGGGAAAGAGTAAAGCATTGAGTCTAGCGCTGCTCTGGGCAGCTTAAGCATAAATATGGTGAGAAATGAAGTAAAACTCTCGGTTGTAACAGTTGACTGCCACACACACTTCTAGGACTGTGGATTGAATAGTGTGTTGCACGGTATACCGTGCATGCTAGCTGGGTAACGTCACTGACTCACTGACCTGATCTGTTGGTTGCGAGGGCCGGAGAGTCGGACAGTTCCAAAACTGCCAGGTGCTGCAGGTTGGCGTCTCTGGAGGAACACAGGAAGTATAACTGCCATGAAGACTTTTACTGCCATCATACTTCTTTCATGCCAAGCTGTAAGAAAGGCTCATAGGACAGGACTGTATGCCAATCATAGAGACGCCGCCCCCTGGGGGCCTAGACGTCACTGCTCCTGCTAGTACCGTCATCATAGAGACGCCGCCCCCTGGGGGCCTAGACGTCACTGCTCCTGCTAGTACCGTCATCATAGAGACTCTGCCCCCTGGGGGCCTAGACGTCACTGCTGCTGCTAGTACCGTCATCATAGAGACTCCGCCCCCTGGGGGCCTAGACGTCACTGCTCCTGCTAGTACCGTCATCATAGAGACTCCGCCCCCTGGGGGCCTAGACGTCACTGCTCCTGCTAGTACCGTCATCATAGAGACTCCGCCCCCTGGGGGCCTAGACGTCACTGCTCCTGCTAGTACCATCATCATAGAGACTCCGCCCCCTGGGGGCCTAGACGTCACTGCTGCTGCTAGTACCGTCATCATAGAGACTCCGCCCCCTGGGGGCCTAGACGTCACTGCTCCTGCTAGTACCGTCATCATAGAGACTCCGCCCCCTGGGGGCCTAGACGTCACTGCTCCTGCTAGTACCGTCATCATAGAGACTCCGCCCCCTGGGGGCCTAGACGTCACTGCTCCTGCTAGTACCATCATCATAGAGACTCCGCCCCCTGGGGGCCTAGACGTCACTGCTGCTGCTAGTACCGTCATCATAGAGACTCCGCCCCCTGGGGGCCTAGACGTCACTGCTCCTGCTAGTACCGTCATCATAGAGACTCCGCCCCCTGGGGGCCTAGACATCACTGCTGCTGCTAGTACCATCATCATAGAGACTCCGCCCCCTGGGGGCCTAGACGTCACTGCTCCTGCTAGTACCGTCATCATAGAGACTCCGCCCCCCGGGGGCCTAGACGTCACTGCTCCTGCTAGTACCGTCATCATAGAGACTCCGCCCCCTGGGAGCCTAGACGTCACTGCTCCTGCTAGTACCGTCATCATAGAGACTCCGCCCCCTGGGGGCCTAGACGTCACTGCTCCTGCTAGTACCGTCATCATAGAGACTCCGCCCCCTGGGGGCCTAGACGTCACTGCTCCTGCTAGTACCGTCATCATAGAGACTCCGCCCCCTGGGAGCCTAGACGTCACTGCTCCTGCTAGTACCGTCATCATAGAGACTCCGCCCCCTGGGGGCCTAGACGTCACTGCTCCTGCTAGTACCGTCATCATAGAGACTCCGCCCCCTGGGGGCCTAGACGTCACTGCTCCTGCTAGTACCGTCATCATAGAGACTCCGCCCCCCGGGGGCCTAGACGTCACTGCTCCTGCTAGTACCGTCATCATAGAGACTCCGCCCCCTGGGGGCCTAGACGTCACTGCTCTTGCTAGTACGGTCATCATAGAGACTCCGCCCCCTGGGGGCCTAGACGTCACTGCTCCTGCTAGTACCGTCATCATAGAGACTCCGCCCCCTGGGGGCCTAGACGTCACTGCTGCTGCTAGTACCGCCATCATAGAGACTCCGGCCCCTGGGGGCCTAGACATCACTGCTCCTGCTAGTACCGTCATCATAGAGACTCCACCCCCTGGGGCCACTCTGAAACTAAGGTCGCTGTGACATATCGGCCGTTTGGTCGCTTTAACCGCGCCAGAGTTTGTTTCCTCGGATAGTGCACTTTGTTTGGGATGGTGTGAAAGCGCAAACGAACTCTGTTGCGGAACAAACAAACTCAACTCTGGTCCGCTTGAAAACGTGAGTCTCGGTTCGTTTGCAAGTGAACTCTAGCGCGGGTTGTTTGTGGTGTGAAAGCAAACCGAACCAAACACAAGAGCAAATATAGGAAAGGCAGTGCATCATAGAGTAGAAGGCGGTAGAAGGAAGCAAAACACTGCAGGTCGGTGCGCACCGCGCTGCCTCCCTCGTCTCGTCTATAGAATATTTATTTGATAGTAACACCAAAGTAAAACCAGAAATCCCAAGATCACATAAAGGTGGTGTTTCTCTATGGGTTGTGTTTGGTGGATTCACTTGTGTTGTTCAGTCAGCCCTCAGCAGGCAAGGAGGCAGAAGAGGAGAGATTTCCCCTCTATATTCTGTCCAATAGACGAGTGACAGTTTGGACCATGTGACATTGTTCAGAAAGGTTGGTGCACTTGTGATAAATTGCTGTGTGAAAGTGAACCAGACCAAATGAAAAGTGAAACAATGTTGCAATTTCACCCCCCTGAATCACACCGAGTCCACCAGCTTATATGTGAAAGAGACCTAAAGCTGTGTTCACACAGAGATACTGTATTTTTCTCTCTGTCGCTTGATTCAACCCTTTGGAATCGCTCTGTCGTTCTGTTTAAATCGCTCATCAACAGGCACACGAATTGACGGACATGTGGGGGCTATAACGTTACGCAATGTCCTGATGTTTGTCCACTACGAGCCACCGTAGATGTTTACAAGCTAAGCCTATCAGCGTGCTCCTAACGCGAGCTCTATACCGGTAGTACAGACTTCACTTCATGTCAGCTGTCAGCCTGTCAATGCGGTTTGTTGCCACACAATAAACCAGCGGTTTGTTCCAAGCCAGTGTGATCCTTGACTCGCTCTCACACAGCAGCCAATCAGCATTGAACAGCGAGCGACTGATGCCAGCGTATTTTCGCTCGAGTTGGGATATTTCATCTCGAGCGACGAGCGTATTTACTCCCTATCGCTCTGTCTCTGCCGCTCGGACGCCCAGCGATTTTTCTCCCGGGCGAATATACGCTCAATCGCTCGTTTGCATTGACTTTGTATGTAAACTCGATGCCAGCGAAAAACTTTAATAGGTCGGTGTGAACGCAGCTTAAGTGTGTAAGAGTGTCTGAAGCGTGTGTGTGTGTGTGTGCGCGCGCGTGTGTGTGTGTGTGTGTGTGTGTCCTTCACTCACATGGTGTCCAGAGGCACGGTGGATGCCAGGCTCTGGCTGATGTGTTTGAGGAGGTAGTAGGAGGACAGGAGGAGAGAGCTCCGGGGAATCAGATCCTGCTGGAGCTGCAGCAGCTGAGCACCCCCACCCAGAAATACCTGGCGCACGCACGCACGCACACACACACACACACACACACACACACACACACACACACACACTATAAGGAGATGTGTATAGCAACTTTGATGTGTTAATTAAGCGGTTACTGCTGCTGCTTATTTTCACTGCTCAACCAACTACCTAGTTCTTCTTCTGTTGATTCGAAATCTGTTGTTGAAACTTATAACGCATCACTTCAAGTAGCAGATGAGACATTTATTTCTATGTAAACATCTACATACATGTATACATATATACATTTATATAATAAATGTGTGCTGCATGAAAACCATGTTTATGAGTATGAGATATTAGAACAGAATACATTTAACAAGTTTATAATTTATCACTATGTCTAAAAATGCAGGATTCTTTCTCTACAGCTCTTAATCATTTTGTCAACGAAGGACATCATTTACATACGATCCTTACAAAGTACTGTTTTTCTGTTTTGCTAAAATATGTTAAAGGGGAATTCCAGTCTTTTACAACCTGGACATTAGTTCCAGGTTTAATTATGATTTTTGACTCACTCTGAAAATAATTTTTTGAAATTGATGCACTACTGTACAGTGTTATCGATGCACTATAATGCGGCGAGCATCCTAAAAGGCATCCCCAACAAACTCATCCCGAACTCTGCAGCACAGATCATTACTGGCACAACATCCACTGATCATGTAACACCCCTGCTGATTCAACTACACTGGCTCCCTGTATCACAACATATCCATTTCAAAGTTTTATTATTAACATTTAAAGCTCTCCATAACCTATCCCCCTACTTAACCTCACAGACCTCCTCCAGTCTTACACTCCCTCTTGTTCCCTCACTTAACCTCACAGACCTCCTCCAGTCTTACACTCCCTCTCGTTCCCTCACTTAACCTCACAGACCTCCTCCAGTCTTACACTCCCTCTCGTTCCCTCACTTAACCTCACAGACCTCCTCCAGTCTTACACTCCCTCTCGTTCCCTCACTTAACCTCACAGACCTCCTCCAGTCTTACACTCCCTCTCCTTCCCTCACTTAACCTCACAGACCTCCTCCAGTCTTACACTCCCTCTCGTTCCCTCACTTAACCTCACAGACCTCCTCCAGTCTTACACTCCCTCTCCTTCCCTCACTTAACCTCACAGACCTCCTCCAGTCTTACACTCCCTCTCGTTCCCTCACTTAACCTCACAGACCTCCTCCAGTCTTACACTCCCTCTCCTTCCCTCACTTAACCTCACAGACCTCCTCCAGTCTTACACTCCCTCTCGTTCCCTCACTTAACCTCACAGACCTCCTCCAGTCTTACACTCCCTCTCCTTCCCTCACTTAACCTCACAGACCTCCTCCAGTCTTACACTCCCTCTCCTTCCCTCACTTAACCTCACAGACCTCCTCCAGTCTTACACTCCCTCTTATTCCCTCCGGTCTTCATCAGCAGGTTTATTGGCAATAGCCTCCATCAAACTCATCACAATGCATGACAGGTCCTTCTCCCATGCTGCACCCAAACTCTGGAACTCCCTCTATCCCCATATTTGTACACTGAACTCCATTTCTGAATTCAAAACACATCTCTTTAAACTTGCCTATTCTCTCTCATTCCAATAATGGCCCATTTCCACCGCAGGTAGTAGCGCGATCCGGCTCCGCTCGACAAATGGTCTCATTCCACCACTAAAAACTATCCCAGCCCGGGTTGTATTGGGGTCGAGTCGGGCTACTTTTAGTACCTGCCTCGTCGTGGTTCTATTCTGTGAACCCGGGTTCATACGGTGACGTGAAAACATTGTTGACGACTGATTGGTCAGGCAGAATCGTGTTTACTCTGTCTACTGACTGTCAATGCAGTGCAATGCTGGCGGCTGCATACCAGTTTAGTGGGCTTACCTTCTCTTCTGTTATTTATATTTCCATCAGTCTTTTGTGTTGCTGCCTTCGCCTCCGGTGAAATAAAATCGTGGCGGGTGTTCAATTGTCTGAAATTCCGCTGCTCAGGAAGCTCTGTAGCTGAGTGCAGGCTGCAGCGCTCCGCTAGGCCGCAGCGGGTGTTTGGTGAAGCCGCGGTCTTGCCTGGTGAGAGGCCGCGGGGTACAGGCTTCACTCTGTTGCGCCTCTCCCGTCCCCGCACAGCGCAGCGCATGCCTGTGAGTTTGACTAACTACAAAGTGATATCCATTCTCCTGGTCGATTGTCACATTTGCCCATGTACACTGTAGGTCATTTAGAGGCACCAGTATTTCATAAACAGTTTAAAAGTTCTGTGGATGGATTTAATTGTAACGTTATGTTATAGCCTACTTCGGCTATAAGCGAAGGACAGATATGCGGTCGCTATGACGACCAGTTGTGGGTGGGGGCAGTTGATCCGCGGTGGAAGCAAAACGTCCATCGAGCCGAAACGATTAGAGCCGAGTGGTGACGAGCTGTGCAGGGCAGTAAAATGTGGTGGAAATGAGCCATAACAGACCTTACTAATCTCACCAACCTCTCCACTCATAACTGCTGTTTTCTTACCGTTGTTTACATTGTTGTTTATTATATTACTATTGTGTATCTTGCTTGCTGTTTTATCGTTTTATTATGTATTCTGTTGTGGATGAAAGGTGACCTTGAGTGTCGTGAAATAAAATAAAATAAAATAAAATGTATTATTATTTATTATTAGCAGCGGCCTGGAACAGAGGAAATAGGGGAGTTGATTTTCTCATTGCCTCTATGCTATAATAAGGATATGAGCCGCTGCATGTCAGAAAATAAGCTATTTTTTACAGGACGTAAATACACACATTACACATGCCCCTATTTCCTCTGCTCCAGGCCGCTGCTCGGTGCGTTGTAGTCCATCGATAACGTTGTAGTGCATCGATTTCAAATTGTTCTTTTCAGGGTGAGGTAAAAATCATAATTAACCCATTGATACCTGATGCAGCACTTGTGTGTGTATCCCTTTAAGACCGCGAACCGCGCCACGTGGTCTTAAAGGGATACACACACAAATGAGGGATATACACGCAAATGCTGCATCAGGTATCAATTGGTTCAAGCTGGAAATAAGGTGCAGGTTGTTCTCCTTTCATGCATGTGTGTGTGGTGAACGTACGTTGTCTCCGAGGCGGAGGTAGAGCTTCTGCAGGATGAGCAGGTCTCTACAGAACAGTGCTCGTGTCATGGCCATGTGGCAGACGGCCTGGCAGACCACCGTCACCGCCACGCTGCTGCCATAAAGCTGGGACAGGCTGATCCGCACGTTCAGGCTCTGGCCTTAACAAAACCCAGAGAAATCCATTTAACCACCTTTTCAATGAAGGCTTTCATTTCAAAATGCTATTCATATTTTTTTATCTTTATAAGGGGAAAAAAGTAGTTTTATTTTTCAGATTTCTTGGAGCACCCAGCCAGAAGGCCAACAAGACGTTCCTACCTGGTGCGATGGGTGCTTCCCCCCCGGCCTCCGAGTCCACGTCCAGATCCATCTCCCTCAGCAGGACCATCATGGCCGTCGTGGGGTTACGGATGTCCTGCAGCTTGTTCTGGATGTCCTCGATCATGTTGTCACTGAGTACATGAGGGAGGAAATCGATTTACGGAATCAGAAGAAAAGAAGGTTTTAAAATCACCTTTTTCCCCTTTTTGTACTCAGACTAAGTTTTATAGTTATCCAACTTTTAGTCTTTATTCTCTAATTATTAGAGAGTAAAGTTTAATACTGATGACATAAAGAGGATGAAAATCAGTATCAGATCACAATCAACTTAATGACGAGGCACAATTAAAGTGTATTGAGGGATTAGGGAATTGTCTTGGTGATATTGGTGCAGACACATTATACACCTTAGATAAGTGCATAATGGTGCAACTTCATACATTTTTATTTTTATTTGTGAAATTAGTATTTAGTGAGTTTGCCAAGCATTATTAGTTACTGTTATAAAGATTTACTAATGTTAAAACAATAACAACGTGGCAGGGCAACTACGTCTTATTACTTGATAGAATATTCTTGTAAAACTTTTACAAGTTTTTAACTATAAAAAGCATTTAAAACGTTTTTCATACTTTTCAAGACTGGTGTAGGAAAACTGCATTATAGTCATAATATGAAAAACAAAAAGAAAACAAAATACTAATTCCAATTAACAAAATCCAATTAACACTTATAATAACATAAAAGCAAGCTCCGAGCGCAATAACTCGACCGTATTGGTCACAACATGTGTCAGCCAGTGGGTACTAACTTGTCATTGGCCAGCATGTTCTCCAGGACGAGGTCAGCGGCTCTCTCAGGTGACTGCAGGTGTTCCAGAGCTTTCTCCATCTCGTAGGCCATTTCCCCCGAAACCGTGTCGCTCACCAGCCGCAAACACTGGACCAGCTGCAGGACGTCCCGGCTTACCTCTGGCTCTGCAAACATGACAATAATAAATAAAATATAACAACAATAATATATACACACAATTTACCCACTGTTGGATGGAGGTGATAAGAATAAAATCTCCAGCCCTCCCATAAGGAGTTTTTTCTGACATACATTATTTACCGTAAATTCCGCACTATAAGCCGCACCGGAGTATAAGCCGCAGCAGCAAAATTGCCTGTTTGTTACATATATAAGCCGCACCGGACTATAAGCCGCAGGTGTTTTAATGTTTTTTTTTTTTTTTTTATTGTGTTTTAATGTTTAATGTAAGGGTTCATGCACAGAGGGGATTGTCGGAAAGAGATGGCTGTTTGAGGAAGCTCCCATTTATTAACATTTCAACAAAACAACATAACACAACACCACCTGTGTTTTTTTTTACAGTGCACACAGTGTCCGCGGTGTGGTGAAAAGAGGGCAAGAGAGGAGATTAAAACAGAAGTGGATTTATAGTTAGAAAGAGTGCTAAAAAAGAGATTTTTTTTTTTGAAAAAATCCATAGATAAGCCGCACCGTTATATAAGCCACAGGGCCAAAAAACGGGGAAAAAGCCGCGGCTTATAGTCCGAAATTTACGGTACTTGAAGGGAGTGGTGCATATTTAACGCCCTAAGCGTGAGACCTTATACAAGTATTAAACGTATATCATGCTTCATTTGAAATGTGCAAATATAAATGTGTATGCTTAAATGGGGGTTCAGCAAATATGAAGATCTTGACTGTTAGTCACAGTACAGCAGAGTGACTTGACACTCAGCAGGAAACATTTGCTTTCAGGAAGTTGTTTTTGTAAAATGGATGCCTATGGAAACTGTCGTGCTCAGCTCTTGCTCAACAGGATATTGCATAGTACAAATTATCTTACGTATGACTGATTATATCAAGCTGACTGATTATATCAAGCTGAAAGTACAGGTTTTATACTTTGTGGTTGCAAATGAAACTGCGTATATCAGGGGAACTTTCCACCGCCTATGTCAGAGGGACATTCCCCGCTTCATCAACTTTGGGACAGGAAGTCTAGAAGAAAGTCACAGTTTGTTGTCAAACTGAAACGTAGGGGTTAGTTTCGTATAAAAACTACATAGCTCGTGGAAGCTCGTGGCATGTCGCCGGTCTTCAGCTTTGCCGGTAGAGAAAGTGACGTCATTTAGGCGACAGTGCATGTAGTCTTTCTGATTTATAACTTCTAGTGCAACAGTTTGGCGACAAACTGCGACTTTCTTGACATGCAAAGTTACGTTTTAAATTGACAAAATTGGCGTTGGCACCCCGTGGCACAATTCAAACAGGATAAAAAAAGTAACCTTATTCTCCGTCCACCCCCATATTTTTCACAGCGCTGGTACAGGGAGAAAGCAGGAAGTGACGTTTCACTTTGGCCCTATATCAAATCATTGTAGATATTTGTATAGAACTTTGTAAAGCAGTTTTCAAGTTAGAGTTTCATAGTCATGCAAGTGGAAGTAAATACAAAAACAATTAATCTTACATCTAACAATCTATCACCAATTTATCACCAAATTCATTCATTCATTAATAAAATCGCAAATAAAAAAAACACCTTGAAAAACTTGATCAAAGTAAGTACAGTATACCGTACTATCTTTCTACCAGAGGGGGAACTGTGTCAAGTCAAGGCTTCAGTTAGAGACTTTAAAGTGCCACTCTGTGCTCTACAACCCCCCTAGCTACTGGAGAAGCTTGGGCCATAACTTACGCCCAGGGCAAGGGCAAGCGCAAGGGTCGTCTTTGCTAGTTTCTAGCACTCAAAATCTCCCTTTTTTATTTTCTTTACCACTGGGTCGCTGGAACATGTCCTTTGATGTACTGACCAGTGTTGGGCAAGTTACTTTCAAAATGTAATATACTACATATTACTAGTTACTTTCATTTGAAAGTAATAAGTTACTTTACAATATTACCTTCTGTGTAGAGTAACTCGTTACTTATTACACTACTTTTGCATTACTTTCACCAAAACAACAGCAGCAGCAGAATGACATCGCCGCCCCGGAACCATCCCGAAAAATAATTTCAACCATCTTGAAGTCAGTGTAAATAAATCCAAAATTCTAAATGTTATTATTTTCCTTTCTTATTGTCATCTATAGTGGTTATTTGCATAAAAACACACAGTTTGATTAGGAACTTATTGTATATTTTTTAAATATGTGCTTTGATTTAATAAAATGTAACTCAATTTGTAACTTGAGTTACTTGACAAAGTAACTGGTATAATATTACTGAAATCCTATAAGTAATAAGTTATATTACATTATATTAAAAGTAATATATTACATGTAATATGTTACTTTTGTAATGAGTTACCCCAACACTGGTACTGACCCAGTGGTAAAGAAAAAAAACAAACATGTTGAGTGCTAGAAACTAGCAAAAACCATGCTTGCCGTTGCACCAGGCCTAAGAAAGGGCCCGTTGATTTGTAAAAACCTTGTTTTTGGCAAACAAAAGGTTTTGTTACCTTCAGCTATTGGAGTCTCCTCCTCAGAGAAGAGGTACTCGTCAGAGGAGAGGTAGAGGTGGTCCACAGCAAAACAGGGGAGGAGGAAGGACACAAAACCCTGGAAAAGACCATTTGAATATGCATTTCAGACTGCAGTGTTACCACAGGTTAGTAGCAGAACGCTCCAACTCCATTTTCCAGGATAGAAACAGTGTGTTTTCTCCTTCTGTACCTTCTTGAGCAGGCAGGCCATGGCGCTGTGCGGGCTGACCGCCAGGCCCAGGGGCATGGCCAGGGCCTCCTGGTACTGCAGGCAGCAGGCGTAGAACTTGGACCAGAACTCGACCTGGAGCTGCCGGTACTCCTCCTGAGAAAACTCAAACTCTGTCACACTGCTCTGAAGCTGGAGAGAGAGAGGGGAGAGGAGGGTTAGTGCACAATCCCACGCAGTTTCATTTCAGCGTCCTTGTTAACAGGCCAGTCCATTCACACCAGCTGCACGCCACGGCACGCTGAAGCCACACCAAACCCATAGATTCAGCTTCTGTTCTATTTTCCAAGCGTGCTGCGTGCTGATCCTGAGCTGCCAGGCAGGCAAGTCAATGCAATTTGTGAAAGGTGGGGAGGGGCCGGAGCAGCAGCTCCGAGCCCAGCGCTGAGGAAAAGAGACACTGCTCCTGGTGTGACCGGTAAAGCGTCAGATCAGCTTGAGCCTGCATCAAGCTTCAGTTCTGCATGGCTTTGGCGTATGGTGTGTTTGGCCACTTAGAAACAACTTCTTGTCCCGGGGGGGGGGGCGAGATGGGTGAGGGAGAGGGGAAGACTTTTTAGGAGAAGCTTAGTCTCGCTAGCCAGCCTCTCTTCCTTTCCGTCAGAGAGTCTGGCGTCGTGGAAACAGGCAACAGGGATCAGCCCGCCCCTGCTCTAAAGCTGCTCTCCCATTCGAGCGGCTGTTTCGGTGGCAGCAGGATATCCGCTCCCCCACTTGCAAGCTCTGTCACGCTCTGTCATTGGCTCCGACCATGTCAATCAGCTCCCATGTGTGTCGCTGTAATGCTCCCGGCCGCCGAATGTGAAAACAACGACGCTAACTAGCTAGCGTAGAAAGCTAACGGCAGAAACCTACAGGCTAACTCGTTGCTACACGCTGAAAATGGCAAGTTTTGAAGAAAATTTGGATTGTGCAATAAAGAAGGCTTGCTCGGCACAAGTTTCACCCCGAAACTATTTTCCAAGGGCACTAACGCTAAGCACCGCCCAAGACGAGGATGATTGGCTAACCCAAACAGAGCATTTTTTTCGCAATCCCACAATGGAAACCTGCAGCGCCAGACTCTCTGACGGAAAGGAAGAGAGGCTGGCTAGCGAGACTAGGAGAAGCTAGATGGACTCGATTTTTTTTTAAACCATTAGAATCTTAATCAGTGTTTTTCTTTGACACGTACTTACGGTACCCTCAAAACCATGAGGATGCCTTGGTCATCTCTCTTTGGAGGTATTTTAGGAAAATCATGAAAGAGATCTCAAATGTTACTCATTTAATGAATGAATTAGGTTCAGGGCTCGACATTAACGGATGCCCGGTTGCCCTGGGTAACCAAAAAAAAAAAAAGGGCAAGTCCCGCGAGACTTTCCAGACGAGAGTTGTGTCTCACTGACCCGACAGGCAAAAATGGGCTGCCTGTAACTAGTGAAAAGAGCCCGGGGGAGAAATGCAGTCTGATCGTTCCTTAGGGAACAGTTTATGACGATATGCGTCGAAAACGGGAATAAAACTGTCTATTTAAATGGAGGAAAAGCATGCTGCCACTTGGCCCTCACGGTGCTCCATTCTAGGAGTGGCTTGGACGCTATTGATCTCAAAACAATGCCTAGGACGACAAAAACGCTGCGGAGAGCACTGGGTGAGTTGTCAGATCATAATTAATGTGAGGAGAGGGCTGCAGGTTAAAAAAAAACGAAATTCTCTTTTAATAAGCCACCAGCCAAATTTGAACGATGATGAACGTCGCAAAGTATATAAATTTAGGTTTGACAGTCATGGCAAAAGTCATGAGAATCAATTAGATTTTAGAGTGTATTTTCTCCCGAGGACTGTGTGGGCATGTCCAGTCTGCAGCAGAGGAGACCTGCTGGAGAAGACCTGCTCGGAGGAGACCTCTCTCTCCGTTAACGGAGAGAGAGAAAGAGAGAGAGAAGGAAAGAGAGATGGAATGTGTGTGTTCGCACGTTGCTCGACGCATAGCACAGACAGAGAGGGTTTACAGAGAGGAAGATATCTCTGCGCTGCGAGTGCACAGCGCTACTGTGTGTGTCTGTGTGTGTGCGCGCGTGCGTGCATGCGTGTGTGTGATTTGATTAAATCTTATGACGTGATAAGATCATGCATTTTAGCACCGCTCTCTTCAATGAGGAAATGGAAATCCAGACCTTGTAGAAAAGTGGCGATTTTAAGGCTTTGGGTTGAAAGTAATGGCTCATACTTTCTGAGCCACACAATTACTCACATAAGACCCTAAATAACAGTTAAAACGTTTTTGTGGATTTTGGTTTCCAGGGACTTTAAGCATTAAATTAGGTACCTCACTCTCCATGGCCACGGTCACCTCTTTCTTCAGAGCCTCCCAGGGCAAGTCCACAATCCTCTCTGAGCCTCTCTTGTAGATCTGACAGGCACAAAACACAAAATGGGCCATAACATTTATTATTATTATATTTTACCTTTATTTGTGCAGGTTAGCCTCATGTCTGGCCAAGAAAACCAGTATAAATTTAATCAAGTTACAGACGCCACAACAAACATCTCATCACCACATTACAACACTATACATGATCCACAAAAAAATCTGTGCTTCATAAACATTGGAGTTGTTTCAATATGGCCTTGTAAATAAAAAGATAGCAGTGACTACATCAGCCTGGTGCCTTGTAAATAAAAAGATAGCAGTGACTACATCAGCCTGGTGCCTTGTAAATAAAAAGATAGCAGTGACTACATCAGCCTGTAAATAAAAAGATAGCAGTGACTACATCAGCCTGGTACCTTGTAAATAAAAAGATAGCAGTGACTACATCAGCCTGGTGCCTTGTAAATAAAAAGATAGCAGTGACTACATCAGCCTGGTGCCTTGTAAATAAAAAGATAGCAGTGACTACATCAGCCTGGTGCCTTGTAAATAAAAAGATAGCAGTGACTACATCAGCCTGGTACCTTGTAAATAAAAAGATAGCAGTGACTACATCAGCCTGTAAATAAAAAGATAGCAGTGACTACATCAGCCTGGTACCTTGTAAATAAAAAGATAGCAGTGACTACATCAGCCTGGTACCTTGTAAATAAAAAGATAGCAGTGACTACATCAGCCTGTAAATAAAAAGATAGCAGTGACTACATCAGCCTGGTGCCTTGTAAATAAAAAGATAGCAGTGACTACATCAGCCTGTAAATAAAAAGATAGCAGTGACTACATCAGCCTGGTGCCTTGTAAATAAAAAGATAGCAGTGACTACATCAGCCTGGTACCTTGTAAATAAAAAGATAGCAGTGACTACATCAGCCTGGTACCTTGTAAATAAAAAGATAGCAGTGACTACATCAGCCTGTAAATAAAAAGATAGCAGTGACTACATCAGCCTGGTGCCTTGTAAATAAAAAGATAGCAGTGACTACATCAGCCTGTAAATAAAAAGATAGCAGTGACTACATCAGCCTGGTGCCTTGTAAATAAAAAGATAGCAGTGACTACATCAGCCTGGTACCTTGTAAATAAAAAGATAGCAGTGACTACATCAGCCTGGTACCTTGTAAATAAAAAGATAGCAGTGACTACATCAGCCTGTAAATAAAAAGATAGCAGTGACTACATCAGCCTGGTGCCTTGTAAATAAAAAGATAGCAGTGACTACATCAGCCTGGTACCTTGTAAATAAAAAGATAGCAGTGACTACATCAGCCTGTAAATAAAAAGATAGCAGTGACTACATCAGCCTGGTGCCTTGTAAATAAAAAGATAGCAGTGACTACATCAGCCTGGTGCCTTGTAAATAAAAAGATAGCAGTGACTACATCAGCCTGGTACCTTGTAAATAAAAAGATAGCAGTGACTACATCAGCCTGGTACCTTGTAAATAAAAAGATAGCAGTGACTACATCAGCCTGGTGCCTTGTAAATAAAAAGATAGCAGTGACTACATCAGCCTGTAAATAAAAAGATAGCAGTGACTACATCAGCCTGGTGCCTTGTAAATAAAAAGATAGCAGTGACTACATCAGCCTGGTACCTTGTAAATAAAAAGATAGCAGTGACTACATCAGCCTGGTACCTTGTAAATAAAAATATAGCAGTGACTACATCAGCCTGTAAATAAAAAGATAGCAGTGACTACATCAGCCTGGTGCCTTGTAAATAAAAAGATAGCAGTGACTACATCAGCCTGTAAATAAAAAGATAGCAGTGACTACATCAGCCTGGTGCCTTGTAAATAAAAAGATAGCAGTGACTACATCAGCCTGGTACCTTGTAAATAAAAAGATAGCAGTGACTACATCAGCCTGTAAATAAAAAGATAGCAGTGACTACATCAGCCTGGTGCCTTGTAAATAAAAAGATAGCAGTGACTACATCAGCCTGGTACCTTGTAAATAAAAAGATAGCAGTGACTACATCAGCCTGTAAATAAAAAGATAGCAGTGACTACATCAGCCTGGTGCCTTGTAAATAAAAAGATAGCAGTGACTACATCAGCCTGGTGCCTTGTAAATAAAAAGATAGCAGTGACTACATCAGCCTGGTACCTTGTAAATAAAAAGATAGCAGTGACTACATCAGCCTGGTACCTTGTAAATAAAAAGATAGCAGTGACTACATCAGCCTGGTGCCTTGTAAATAAAAAGATAGCAGTGACTACATCAGCCTGGTGCCTTGTAAATAAAAAGATAGCAGTGACTACATCAGCCTGTAAATAAAAAGATAGCAGTGACTACATCAGCCTGGTGCCTTGTAAATAAAAAGATAGCAGTGACTACATCAGCCTGGTGCCTTGTAAATAAAAAGATAGCAGTGACTACATCAGCCTGGTACCTTGTAAATAAAAAGATAGCAGTGACTACATCAGCCTGGTACCTTGTAAATAAAAAGATAGCAGTGACTACATCAGCCTGGTGCCTTGTAAATAAAAAGATAGCAGTGACTACATCAGCCTGGTGCCTTGTAAATAAAAAGATAGCAGTGACTACATCAGCCTGGTGCCTTGTAAATAAAAAGATAGCAGTGACTACATCAGCCTGGTACGACAAACACAGAATCCATTCCTCAAACTGAAGTGGCTTAACTGGGGGAAAGAACGATTACCTTTTTTTAAACTTCTTTATCTTGCTCTGAATCACATATTACATTTTTAGGCAGCTCATCAATGAGCACAACAGTCTCTCAAATTCCTACTACATCAAAGTCAAAAGCACTCAACAATCACACCCTCTACAAACAACAGATTTAACCAATATTCCTAAAAAGTTTCCAGCTGAAAAAACAGAGCCAGGGAGAAATGGTAGAGCGGCAGAGCGTTCCAGGTGGTGGTCCTTAGCTGTATAGCGTTAACTATTGCTCAGGTGGTGGTCCTTACCTGTAGAGCGTTAACTATGGCTCAGGTGGTGGTCCTTACCTGTAGAGCGTTAACTATGGCTCAGGTGGTGGTCCTTACCTGTAGAGCTTTAACTATTGCTCAGGTGGTGGTCCTTAGCTGTATAGCGTTAACTATTGCTCAGGTGGTGGTCCTTACCTGTAGAGCGTTAACTATGGCTCAGGTGGTGGTCCTTACCTGTAGAGCGTTAACTATGGCTCAGGTGGTGGTCCTTACCTGTAGAGCTTTAACTATTGCTCAGGTGGTGGTCCTTACCTGTAGAGCTTTAACTATGGCTGAGGCGGTGGTCCTTACCTGTAGAGCGTTAACTATGGCTCAGGTGGTGGTCCTTACCTGTAGAGCTTTAACTATGGCTCAGGTGGTGGTCCTTACCTGTAGAGCTTTAACTATGGCTGAGGCGGTGGTCCTTACCTGTAGAGCTTTAACTATGGCTGAGGCAGTGAAGCGCAGAGGGGAGAAGAGCACCTCCAGGTATGTCTCCTGTTAATGTACAACACACGTGTATGAAGAAAATGGCTAAAAACATAATCCTGATTATTTAGCATTCTGATATTTTATCTCAATAATTTGAAGGGGGAAATGTATCGCACCTTTGTCATTTTATGTGAATATCATTTTCAACTACACTGCTCATTTGTGATTTATTGATCCCTGAAGGAGCAATTTCTCTTTTCCCCAGAGGTCAGATCAGGGTCTGCTACAGAGCAGCAGCCCTGGAGCTGGCAGGGATGCAGTGCCTTGCTCAAAGACACCTCAGCAGGGTGGGTACTAGGTGGTTAAATGTGGGGTGATGGTACTGAGCTGATCTTACCCTGGGGTCCTGGTCCACTCCGATGTCAATCTCCTCCTCTGGTGGCGGCTGAACAAACACCTGGTTCCACTGGCCCGCTGTATTACTGAAAAACAGACAGGCAGAAGCTAAACACAACAAACATATTTCCCAAAACTATCTGTCCCAGAACTCATTTAAATTCTTAGTGATCGTTGTGGGACCATCCTACTCACTGTTCAAAGTTGATGTATTTGACAATGGTGGTGTTGGAGTCATCCACCCAGAGTGCCCAGATGTCAGTGGAGGTCAGGGCAAAGTCCACCAGCGTCTCCTGCTCAGAGAACATCAGATCAACAGACAATCAATCACTTCATACTTTCCCATTAAAACACAGACTGTTGGTCAGCACTAGAGAGAAAAAGATACTTTATTAAAACACACAGACTGTTGGTCAGCACTAGAGAGAAAAAGATACTTTATTAAAACACACAGACTGTTGGTCAGCACTAGAGAGAAAAATAAACTTTGTTTTCCACAGAAAACAAACATGCAATGTCTTTTGGTTTTGACCTCAACTGTGGAATGCATACAAGAGCCTTCCCCGAGGATGTCAGGCTTCACTAGAGCTCTTATGAGGTTCAAAGATTAAACCGTCAGGAGTTAAACTAAACACATACGAGGTTAAATTGGGAGTAGGTTGGGGGAGCAGCAGTGTTGTGAAGATCCTCAACAGCTGACCGGGCCTAAAAAAAAATAAAGTTTGGTTCCGGTTGCCGACCGACCCTGTCAATTTACGTGCGACCCAATTTATTTTATGAGCATGTTGATTTGACGGTGGCGCTATGGCTGGCTCACACTACAAGATTTTAGTGTGAGCTGTTTGCAGATCCAATCTTAACCCTCCCGATCTGCTCACAGCCTCATCGGGGCCTTCCCCGATCATATCAAACATGTTTGATATTTAGGACTGAAAATCTGCGCGAATACATCGTTCTGCTGCTGCGCGAGACTCCCGTCATTATCGTTAATTGACGCGGCTCATTTGATGCGCTGCACTGCACGCATCAGATAGGCTACCAAATACCAACAGCACAGAACCATGAGGATTTGGGGGAAAATGTCACTAATTTATATCACAATGAATGACCAATGAATAAAAAGTTGTTATATCGTAGTTTTGAGCCCCTGCAGTCAGAGGCTGTAATCTCCTACCTGTCTATCGAGCAGTGTGGGGGGGAAAAGGCATTGCTGCTGCGGGAAGCAATCCAGTCTATCCAAACTTTTGCCGATCTCATGGCATGCAGCAGGGGAATATATTTTGGTAGCCCATGTGTTTGTGTTCTTACTTGTACAGACAATAGACTCGCGTTGTTACACGCATGCTAACTACCGTGAGATTCATTTGTTTGGCGAGACGGGCATGAAAATGAGGAAAGAGAGAGAGGCGAGGTGGGGGCGGAGCGCTTTGGTCACTGCTGGAACCCCAAAAACGAGTATGGCCGGGCGTCAAGGTGATTATCCTGCCGATAATCTTAATAATATCCTGTAGTGCGTGGTGCGCCACATTTACAAATCTTGTAGTGTGTGCATGTTTGAGATTCTAGGGGAGATAAACGATAATGACGGGAGGCTTGCACAGCAGCAGGATGATGTAGGCTATTCACGCAGATTTTCAGTCCTAAATATCAAACATGTTTGATATGAAAGCATTCATATTGACTTAAATATTTTGTTCATATAAAAACGTGTGTAGAGCACAGTGGTAGAGTACATGTAGGCTATGTTATGAAAAAAAGTATCCATCGCTGCTGTAATTTTAAGGAAAATAAAAATATATATATATTTCCTATCTATCCCTTGCTGCCACTGGGAAAAAAAATAAAAAAATAAAATAAAATAAATTCCCTACCGACCCATCACCGAATTGACAACCAACAGGAACCAAACTTATTTTTTTTTAGGCCCCGGACTCCTAAAAGGTATAAAGACTAAAAACACGATTTCAGACGGCAGCCCGTCTTTATTGTCACTACAACACATGCATGCGGCCACAACACACACTCATGCTGACGGTGGCCGGTGAAATATGTCCTCTGCATTTGACCCATCCAGGCTTGTCCTTTCCTCCAGGGGGCAGGCCAGGAGCAGTGGTCGCTATTTCTTTCCAGCGCCCGGGGACCATCATTGGACCAACTTCAGATGTTGTCGTCACTGGTCGGATGACGATCTTCTGCATGTTTTTAGTGGGGGGTTATGTACGGAGGAACCCCCTGGGGGGTACGGGGAGAACATGCAAACTCCACACAGAAAGGCCCTTTCGACGAGATAGCCCACCTGGGCGGTAGGCACTGAAGATATGGAGGGGGCCACAACTCCAGCGCCCACAGCGTCCCAGGCGAGAATCGAACTCAGGACCTTCTAGCTGTGAGGCGACAGCGCTACCAACTGCGCCACCGTACCCCGTACTACTAGTAACATCATTACTAGATATGTTGGCCTGGACACTCAAATGTCAACATGACATGCCACCTCTCATGCTCATTAAGACTTCACTTTGTGTTGTAGTGAAAATGTGTGAAATTCTCCTGCTTTAAAATTGTGTATTTATGTGTATATATTTATGTGTATGTTTTGTTTTTTTGTTATAGACGACATGTGTATATTTGATCCTTTTTCTTAACTCAAGTTATATTTGTTCGATTTGTGTTTTTGTATTTCTAGTTGTTTACAATGAATATATTCCCAGTGAAGTTTACCGTTTTATTGCATTGATGTGATTTTGGACAATAAAGTTTATTGTCAAACGGTAAAATATCCTGCCTACATTGCATACCTCAAGTCCCGTCAAGTCACATCTTTGTCAAGCATTTGATATTTGAGGGGTCATTGGCAAAAAATAAAAGTAATATAATGTGTATATATAATATAAGAGTATCGGCCGATATATCGATATTGGAATTGTTTTACTCCCCAATATCGGTATCGGGCCCAAAAGTCAAGTATCGGTCAGGCTCTACTGTCAATACCACTCATCATTTTCCCCCCTGGTCTACAGTGGTTTGATTTGGTGAAAGCAACAGGGGCCGGTTGCACCAAGTGGTCTTAACTATGCCTGGTCGTAACTCCTACGTCGGTCTTAGTTAAGACCAGTCTTTAGAGTGGATTTACGCCTGTTGCACCAACACGGCTTACGTCTGGTCTTAACTATGCTGGTCGTAGCAATGCGCGTCCATGTGAATTGCCAGGGAATGCACCCTGATTGGATGATGTTGCAAAAATGTGCCTCGCGACCTGCTTGGAGCGTCACTGTGCCACTACGCTCTCTCAGCCACTACTGTATGTGCATCACTACACCCTCTTTCATCCCACCCTCCCTCGCTCCGGGGGAAAAATGGCGGCGATTGAGCCAGACAGACAGTCTGAATGAAATTGAATGTAACGTTCCCAATTCTATGTATTAAATTCTAAAAAATTAACGGCAACATTTGGGAAGGCTAAGCCACACAACTAGTTAGTTATAATCTAACATCGTGCTTCAAAGACGGAGAACTGGCTGTGTTACGACGATGACGGTAAGGACTCAAAAAGGTCTCAGCGGAGATCTCTGTTACAGGCAGGCTCTACGCCTCCTCCTGACCAGGCGTAAGAGTTACGCCTGGTCGTAGTGAAAATAAGGCTTAAGCCGTCTTGGTGCAACCGGCGTAGCTGTTAGGTCGTAAAGTTACGACCAACTTAGCTTAAGACCAGTGTAAGACCAGTTGGTGCAACTGGCCCCTGGTGAATTTCTGGGATTTGCGAGTCCCTGTCCCAGGCTGACCTGTGTGGAGAAGAGAGTGGAGATGTGCTCGAGGCTGACCTGTGTGGAGAAGAGAGTGGAGATGTGCTCCAGGCTGTAGCGGTTGTTGTCGGTGGCGACCAGCTGCAGAACGGTGAACTGTCCTCTCTGCGGCACAGCCAGGTAGACGGCCACACACAGGCCTGTGGCCGGAGAGAAGGTCACGCGCAGCCGGTGGCCTTGAGCCGCCACGCGCTTCACCCCTTTACAGGCGGGCATGTGCTCCAACATGTCCGCCTCCAGCAAACAGCTCTGGTCCTGTGGGGCAGAGGAGGCTTGGTCATATTATTTCATGTGCTACACAGTATGCTCGTCATTAAGAAGATATTCCATAAAATATCTAAATTAAAATACTTTCATAAATATAGTTACATTTACTAATCACTACATTTCATACAATTGCTACACAGAAACAGCAATACTACTACTACTAGTGACAACAATTAAGAAGATTTGAGGAACAAATTCCTTCTCAACTTTAAAACTGACAAAAGCAACAAAGCAAAGTTTCCTTTCAATCGGACTTAAAATAAAAAAAATTAAAGGGTCACTTTCCCCATTTTCAACCAGCTTTGAATCATTACAATGTCGCTCGTATCCAACATGTTTTACGTCAGGATTGTGCAAGGGACTTTCTGCAAGCTAACAGGTTGCTCTCGCTGCAGGCAACATGGAGGCAAGCTAACAGGGTGCTCTCGTTGCAGGCAACATGGAGGCAAGCTAACAGGGTGCTCTCGTTGCAGGCAACATGGAGGCAAGCTAACAGGGTGCTCTCGTTGCAGGCAACATGGAGGCAAGCTAACAGGGTGCTCTCGCTGCAGGCAACATGGAGGCAAGCTAACAGGGTGCTCTCGCTGCAGGCAACATGGAGGCAAGCTAACAGGGTGCTCTCGCTGCAGGCAACATGGAGGCAAGCTAACAGGGTGCTCTCGTTGCAGGCAACATGGAGGCAAGCTAACAGGGTGCTCTCGCTGCAGGCAACATGGAGGCAAGCTAACAGGGTGCTCTCGCTGCAGGCAACATGGAGGCAAGCTAACAGGGTGCTCTCGCTGCAGGCAACATGGAGGCAAGCTAACAGGGTGCTCTCGCTGCAGGCAACATGGAGGCAAGCTAACAGGGTGCTCTCGCTGCAGGCAACATGGAGGCAAGCTAACAGGGTGCTCTCGTTGCAGGCAACATGGAGGCAAGCTAACAGGGTGCTCTCGCTGCAGGCAACATGGAGGCAAGCTAACAGGGTGCTCTCGTTGCAGGCAACATGGAGGCAAGATAAACACTGTTCCTTTGCACATACCAACATTACAATGATACAAAGGTGGTTGAAAATCTGCAAAAGTGTCCTTTAAGGACTAATGCTAGTGCTAATAAAGCAGAAGCATAAAAGTCAAAAACAGCATTCCGTGAGTTTGTCGCATAAAGTGCTTTATCAGTAACCAGTAACACGCACAGCTTGAAATGAAGCATGAGCTTAGCGGCTGAACTCCCAACACTGAGAACCAGGGATGTCATGATACTAGAATTTCTACTTCAATACCGATACCGAGAAAAATATCGACACTCTTATACCATTTTCGATACCCCGCGGTATCGAAAAATAAACAAAGACAGATATAGCCTAAGCCTATATCAATTGTTTTTAAGCTCAATAAACACAGATTTAATATGTGTCCTGAATTTATCCCACTTGTCCTGTATTTGAAATCTTAAAGGACACGTTGTCCTGCAGCTGTTTTGTCTAGCGGAAACTAGGGGTGTCACGGTACACAAAAGTCACGGTTCGGTACGTACCTGGGTTTTGGGGTCACGGTTCGGTACGAATACGGTACGGTATAACGCGGGAAAAAGCAAAAAAAACAAACATCTTTTCATTTTTTATTTGGAACCTTGGGCATTCATTTTGAACAGGCAGTACTAGTGCTCCACCTAGTGTCACAAACTGGTACAGCATGGCCCTGTTTCAAGCAGTAAACAGTACATTAACAGTGAACATACACTCTCTTGCATTAGGTTATATTTGATGTAGGGCTGTGCTGGGTTTGTATGTAGGGCTGTGCTGGGTTTATGTAACGCTGGGCTGCTACTGCCTCTTGTAGCTTCTCAGCTAGGTGGGCGCTAGTGTGCTGTTCATACACAGGTCTCGTTAGAACAGGATTCTTCATTTCCCACTCACTGTTGATGTAGTGTGCGCTCATGGTGAGGTAGCTTTCAGTAGCACGGGACGTCCATCCATCAGTTGTTAATGCAGCGGCGGGTGCAGTGGACAGGCCGTTCTCAATCACTGCTCGTGTGCGCGTGTACAGACGTGGGACCACGGTTTCGCTCATGTGTGAACGGCATGGGACCTTGTAACGAGGCTCGAGTACCTTTAATAAATGCCTGAAGCCGGCTTGCTCTACCACTGCATATGGGCACATATCCATGGAAATGTAGACGCCAATCGCCTCTGTAATCTTCTTGTGTCGGTCTGTGTTGGCATTCAGAGGATGGTTAAAAGCAGCAGGGAGAAGCAGTTGTCCCGTTTTATTTACCCTGTCTCCGGTGATCGGTGCATCTGGGTGATGTCGCCTGAGATGCGTTAGCATGTTGGAGGTGTTTCCACTGACGTACCCAACAACTGCCGAACAACGCCGACACACTGTCTTTGTTTCGATCAATCTCTCGCACTCCATCGCTGTTGTAGTCGACTGGGAAGCCGAAACTCTCCCACACCGCTGATTTAAAAGAAGGTGGCGGCTCTTCAAGCTCTTGCATCTTGCATGCCTCGCCTCTCGCCATAGCGTTAGTTAAAGTGACTGGCAAAATGGACGGCTTTCTCGTGTTGTTTTCGCATGTCTTCTTCTGTGGTGTTTAATGGCGTTCAAACAGCGTTCGTTTAGGTGCTTTACTGCCACCTTCTGGATTCGGCGTATTCGTCGTGGAGCTCCATGTATTGTACCGTGATGCCCGTACCGTGAACTCACGGGACGAATACACATACCGCGACACCCCTAGCGGAAACCCTGATCATACCACAGCAGATTACCCCTGCTCTAGTCATCAGCCTATCATAACACAGCAGATTACCCCTGCTCTAGTCATCAGCCTATCATAACACAGCAGATTACCCCTGCTCTAGTCATCAGCCTATCATAACACAGCAGATTACCCCTGCTCTAGTCATAAGCCTATCATAACACAGCAGATTAACCCTGCTCTAGTCATCAGCCTATCATAACACAGCAGATTACCCCTGCTCTAGTCATCAGCCTATCATAACACAGCAGATTACCCCTGCTCTAGTCATCAGCCTATCATACCACAGCAGATTACCCCTGCTCTAGTCATCAGCCTATCATACCACAGCAGATTACCCCTGCTCTAGTCATCAGCCTATCATAACACAGCAGGTTACCCCTGCTCTAGTCATCAGCCTATCATAACACAGCAGATTACCCCTGCTCTAGTCATCCGCCTATCATAACACAGCAGATTACCCCTGCTCTAGTCATCAGCCTATCATAACACAGCAGATTACCCGTGCTCTAGTCATCAGCCTATCATAACACAGCAGATTACCCCTGCTCTAGTCATCAGCCTATCATAACACAGCAGATTACCCCTGCTCTAGTCATCAGCCTATCATAACACAGCAGATTACCCCTGCTCTAGTCATCAGCCTATCATAACACAACAGATTACCCCTGCTCTAGTCATCAGCCTATCACAACACAGCAGAGTACTCCTGCTCTAGTCATCAGCCTATCATAATACAGCAGATTACCCCTGCTCTAGTCATCAGCCTATCAGAATACGTTGAACTTTTTGAAGCAAAGATACCCACCAATGACAGGGAGGGAGAAATCGGTGGTATGTTTGATTTCTCATTAAGAGAAAGCACTGCTCATATTGATACAGATGCAAATGAGTATTGTATCAGTTTAACATTTTTAGTAATGACTTTTATCGATACTTTTGACAACCCTACTGAGAACATGTGAGTGAGTGAGTGAGCGAGCGAGCGAGTGAGTGAGTGAGTGAGTGAGTGTGTGAGTGAGTGAGTGAGTGAGTGAGTGAGTGAGTGTGTGAGTGAGTGAGTGAGTGAGTGAGTGAGTGAGTGAGCGAGTGAGTGAAAAGTGTCTGACCCTGAAGGACCACATGCGGAGTTTGTGATCCTGGCAGAGGGCGAAGATGAAGCAGTCGTCCTCCAGCTCCCGCACAGCCAGACTGACGGCCAGGTCCCCGGGGCTCTGCTCCCCCCGCATAGCTGAGGGCATCCAGCCTGCCAACCTCTGCATGACCGTGCTCCTCTTCAGCTCCACCACACACACACTCCCTACACCACACACACACACACACACACACACACACACACACACACACACACACACACACACACACACACACACACACACACACACACACTTTCTTTTTAACATTGACATATAATCTGATGTTAATATTTGAGTGATACAACAGGAGCACCTATATGAAGAAAACTGCCTTGGAGATTAGGGGTGTCAAAATGAATCGTTTAATCGATGCGGACGTGTGAATCGAATTGAATCGTTGACAGATAATCGCTGAATCGTTTACGTTTAAATTTATGTTGACATTCAGATTTTAAAGCACTTTCCAAGTAAAAAAGGGAGTTGATATTTATCTGAATATGAATGTGAATCGATGCCTAGTATACTATAAATTCAATACCACTTCTGAAAAGATTGTTCTTTTCAGTACCTCACTTTGTTTAATGAAAGCACGTTTCATTAAATGAAATGAAAACATTTTCTGACATCTAACTTTCTAAATAAAATCAGAACAAACTCAACTGATTTGATTACTTTTCCAAATAGGAGAACATTTAGGATCCAAAATGTGGCACTTTGAAAATCGGTTCCGATACCAAACAGTGCCAGTGTAGAGATGGGTATCATTGTTGAATGGCGCGTTACACATCCTCCTCACCCTGTGTGTCGTGCGGTGGCATAGTGATGACCATGATGCCGCCGGCAGGCGAGGCCAGGGCGTAGTGGGACTCCCCCTGGTGGCTGAGCCAGGCGGTGGCGGCGCTCGGACCCCCCGTCTGCCCTGGCGCTGTGGGGATGACGGCGCTGTGGGCGGGGTCCTGCAGGCTCAGCTTGCCCATGTCGGTGAAGATGGACTGCATGTGGAGCTCCGTCACCAGCTCCTGGGAGAGGATGGGACGGACGGTGGAGAAAGGTTGGAGGAGGCTTTGGTATTGTGGGTCGGTGGAGACGAAACTGCCATGTTTCCCTTCAGAGCAGTTATTCTGACATCTGTCAAGAGCTACATGGCAGTATTTCCTGCATCTCCACTGTACAGATATTTTTCAAATGATTTGTTCTATTGTTATTAATACCTCTTCTTTGCTGCTGCAGACCCAAATGAACACTGCTTTCCCAAACGTTTCAACACTTTTGCCAAATTCGTTTTCCGCAATTTCCCATTCTTTCCCCACCTAGAGCCCTGCACACGCATCACTAGCATAGCAGACAGAAAGGGTCACTCACGCTGCGGTACATGCGTGTGGGGTGAGGCAGCACCACGCGGTGTACAGTAGTAGGGATGGGCATCGAATTTTGAATTTTCGAATAATCGTTGTTATTATCAAGGTCGACTTTTATTATTGAAAGTCGAAATTCGAATTTTTTTTTGTGAGTGAAATGTTGCATTGTCTCCCCTGATTCTAAGTATAGTCAAATCGCTTGGTTTGAGGAAGTAAAACAATTTTTATACGCATTTTAAGCAAGGTTTATGGAAAAATGAATGGCGGATGAAATCCCATGAAGAGGGAGAGGGGGTGACTTTGGCACCCCTTTGGCACTCAGACCTGAGCCTACTAAATATTTAATGAACCACTCATGATTGTCAAAACTGTTTTTTATTTTTGAAAATGTCAATGTCATGTAACATGTTATTTACTTCAGTGGTGCAATGCTTGTTTGAGCTAAAAATCCACAGCAGAAGCTTTTTCTATTAATTAATAAAGCCTTAGACTTAGAATCAGGGAAGACAATGCAACATTTCACAGTTTCACTCACCAAATTTTTTTTTTTTTTTTTCGAATTTCGATTAAAAGTCGACTTTGGCCAGCGAATTTCGAATAGTGTTTTTGCTAGAAATGCCCATCCCTATACAGTAGCAGACAGAAAGGGTCACTCACGCTGCGGTACATGCGTGTGGGGTGAGGCAGCACCACGCGGTGAACACTCTGGTTGGTGACGATGAGGATGATGACATTGTTGAGGGTCTCCTGGATGTTCACGCCTCCAGGAAGCACAGTACAGTGGATGAACTTGAGTTTGACGGCATTGTTGAGCAGGTTGGTGTCCAGACTCTGCTCCACCAGCTGCACCGTATCGCCTGACGTAGACCTACAGCCAACACAAAGATCAGAACTTTAGGTCCAGTCTGACGTAGACCTACAGCCAACACAAAGATCAGAACTTTAGCTCCAGTCTGACGTAGACCTACAGCCAACACAAAGATCAGAACTTTAGGTCCAGTCTGACATAGACCTACAGCCAACACAAAGATCAGAACTTTAGGTCCAGTCTGACGTAGACCTACAGCCAACACAAAGATCAGAACTTTAGCTCCAGTCTGACGTAGACCTACTACAGCCAACACAAAGATCAGAACTTTAGGTCCAGTCTGACGTAGACCGACTACAGCCAACACAAAGATCAGAACTTTAGCTCCAGTCTGACGTAGACCTACTACAGCCAACACAAAGATCAGAACTTTAGGTCCAGTCTGACATAGACCTACAGCCAACACAAAGATCAGAACTTTAGGTCCAGTCTGACGTAGACCTACAGCCAACACAAAGATCAGAACTTTAGGTCCAGTCTGACGTAGACCTACAGCCAACACAAAGATCAGAACTTTAGGTCCAGTCTGACGTAGACCTACAGCCAACACAAAGATCAGAACTTTAGGTCCAGTCTGACGTAGACCTACTACAGCCAACACAAAGATCAGAACTTTAGGTCCAGTCTGACGTAGACCTACTACAGCCAACACAAAGATCAGAACTTTAGGTCCAGTCTGACGTAGACCTACTACAGCCAACACAAAGATCAGAACTTTAGGTCCAGTCTGACGTAGACCTACAGCCAACACAAAGATCAGAACTTTAGGTCCAGTCTGACGTAGACCTACAGCCAACACAAAGATCAGAACTTTAGGTCCAGTCTGACGTAGACCTACTACAGCCAACACAAAGATCAGAACTTTAGGTCCAGTCTGATGTAGACCTACTACAGCCAACACAAAGATCAGAACTTTAGGTCCAGTCTGACGTAGACCTACTACAGCCAACACAAAGATCAGAACTTTAGGTCCAGTCTGATGTAGACCTACTACAGCCAACACAAAGATCAGAACTTTAGGTCCAGTCTGACGTAGACCTACTACAGCCAACACAAAGATCAGAACTTTAGGTCCAGTCAAATGTACTTATAATGTGACACTGCCAGATGATTTCTTTTCACATAACCATCTGGGAATGAGTCGCACGGGAAACCAAAGGGCGGACACTTAAAAAAAGACTGGCAGGTGATTGTAGGGCTGGGCGATATAGCTAAAGAGTATATTATAGATATAAAAATTTTCATATCAGTCCAGTGTTTCCCCTACCATTCTAACAGCGCCTCCACCAGGCCAGGGGAAAAAGAAAAAAAAAGGTTTTTCCCCTGCTCTCCCCAAAATTTCGATAAACCTTTATGTCATATTATTACAATACAACAATACTGGTGTTGACAGTGTTGATAGTAATAGAAGATGTCAAATCATTCAAAACAATAAGCATTTTGCTTTTAGGAGCATCGTGCCAGCGTGCAGCGCTGTTCCAAAACGTGTCAACATGTCGTTGCCTGGGAAATGCACATCCCATAATACAACTGTTTGCATCGCATCCCATAATAGGATGATGATACTTGGGATGCCATTGCCAACATAGATGTGAACAGGTTAGCTAAAAGTTTAGCGTCGCCAGCGAGGGCCTCCACCGTTGCGGCCGGGGTACGTTCTGAAATCCCTCCAGGCCTGAAAACTGTTCTAGGGGAAACACTGCAGTCGATATAGATAATTATTGATCATTTTTAATGACCCGTTTTTATTAATAAATAAAACATCAGAAGAAAAAGAGGTTTGCATTTAACCACTTTATTTTCAACCACCTTATTTTCAACGCACACAGGTAATAATTGTAATGCTAACACTGTCATACATATTGAGTGCAAGCAGTAATTTACAGACATGGTGACGTTTTATTTTGATGACAAAGCCTAGCGTTGCCAGCCTTCTCAACCAAAAAATATTTGGTAATGTGTGTTTCAGGGTTGTTTAACGTGTGGCGATTCAGTGAATGAGCTGCCCCACATTCCATAAAGTAATGTTGGAGATGTCCGCATTTGTGAAATTGGTGTAACAGTAACGTTAGTCTACCGTAACGTTAATGTCCCGGTCGCACAAGACTGCAGGCTTAACACGCTGTCAATTTACGTTAACATGAATTGAAACTCACTCACATTGAATTCTTTGTAATGTTTACAGACAACAGGGTTCTGCTTTCTGCGTCCCTTTTATATGTTCTCCTTCTTCTGTGTTGTTGTTTCACGTGTGTGTGGTGGTGTGGTGCCGGGGTGAGACCAAACATGCTGTTCGTGTCACTAGCACTGCCCATTGTGTCAAGGGATATGATTGGCTGTTTATGAGCTGGGGCGGGTGCACGCTCGGGGTTTGTCTGTATATGATTGGCTGTTTCTGTGTCACTCGTAGCATGCTGTATTAACAAAGGACATGATAAGCTGTTTATGAGCCACGGAGGAGAAGCGCTCTTGTTTTTTTCATGCGGTTTATCAAACGGCTATATCGAGCCATTTTTTTATTGTATTGATCACGTGTCTATCGCGATATATATTGCTATCGTTTTATCGCCCAGCCCTAGGTGATTGGCTGAACCATCTGTCTATCATGGGCTCACTTCTCGCTGTCGTCACACTTAAATTCCACCCATAGCTGCCTCATAGGACCAGTGTAGGAATTAAGCCCCAATATTTTGATTTTATTTTCATTCAATTCATCTCTAACACACACACTCAGCACCTGCAAGCTGGTTGCCAGAAGACGACGATGAAGAACACACACAAACAAATGGCGCTGTTGTTTACACTACGCTTTAGCAACTTTATGCACTAATTAATATTTTTTAAAGTGCCCCCAACATTTTGTAAATGCCCCCAGTTTTCAGACAGCGGAGGCAAAAGTGGCACCCAAAATATTGTTTCAATTTCCTCCACTGCAGAGGACACTGATTGGTGCGAACCACTGGTGGTTCAGATTCAACCACTGGTGGTTCAGATTCAACCACTGGTGGTTCAGATTCAACCCCATGATTGGAGTGTGGCAGGATGGATTTGTTGTGTGATCGTGAACTCATGACCTCATGCGAATCCAGCTGCCTCGCAAGGTGAAGTTATTTATACGTCGTTTACATGTTCACGCTCCGATGGTTTGAAGGTAGGGCGATATGACGATATATATCGTTTTCGCAATAGAAAATGTATTTCATTTCATATGATGCTCTATCGTTTTTATCGTTGTGTTGCAAATCACACTCTTTACGACAATATTGTCCGTCATTTGGGTGACGCTGTGCTTTTGTCATTCCGTTTCCTTTTTTACTCACGTCCACACACACACACACGTTTACTCACGTCCACACACACACACACGTACCAGACTCTGTCAACAATGTTTTTTACTCACGTCCACACACACACGCACCAGACTCTGTCAACAATGTTTTTTACTCACGTCCACACACACACGAGACTCTGTCAACAATGTAATGAGTGGCACAAATGAGTAGAAAGAGCAGGGAAAAGTTACCTCCACTCTAGTCTCATCAAGCTTCCACGGCTGGCACTGCAAGACTACCTCCACTCTGTCCGCCTAGTCTACCCAGGCATTTGCGCTGGGTTAAGTCCGCGTTTGATCCATATTTGCCCATGTCCTTGTAACGTTAAACCTGGCAAAACATCTCCTCTCGTCATCCCAAGGAAATCAATTAAGGAGCAGACAACCAAACGTCTAGCTTGCTAAAGCAAGCTAGTTAGCTTTACCTTCCTTGGGTGAGAGTTGTGTTGGATAACCGGGAAATCCCAGAGTGGAGTATTTTTGTTGAGTGAACTGAACTGGTAACATGGAAATCCCGAAGTCGAGCATTTTTGTTCCTTTATAAACAAATTGAGAGAAGTGGACTGTACTATAAATAACTTATTCTACCCGTTTTGCTCTAATGTAATCTTTGAAAATTGAACTGGTGGTGTGGTTCAGTTTGTGTTTCATTCTACTGCCCTGCAACTAATTATACATTTGTTTGTGTTGTAAAGAATAGCCATGCTTATCTGTATTCTGAATGCTTGTATCCTTTGTGGGGTTTGAGATTGACACATTTTTAACTGGTTTAACCGCTACATAAATAAATGGCCATGTGGTCATTTTATATAAACTATAAATTGAATTTACAGAAAATATGCTATATCGATATGTATATATCATTATCGGGATTCGGGATATGAAATGACCTATATCGGGATATGAGATTTTGGTCATATCGCCCAGCCCTATTTGAAGGAAATGGAAAGCCATACGCTTCTTGAAAAAATGTATGGAGCAAATTCATATGATGGAGGATGATTTGACAGACAGCTGGATCAAAGTGAAGTGTTTTGTAAATGAGTGCTACTTGGTGGATTGGGTGTATGACATTCTCTCCTAGTTGGAGAGGGAAAAGGACAATGGTGAAAGCAGGGCTACCTGTATGCTGTAGCATAGCAGAGAATGGCAGGAAAATGTCAATGTCACTCACCAGTGTATGAATCTGTTGCTGGCGATGGATGGCAGCTTCCCACTGTCCACATAGTGGAACCCTCCGGCACTGTCTGGGAACTTGACCCCACCAGGAAGTGCATTGAGACCTATGGATCATGAGAACCACTACCTTTATTATCAAACTCTCACTTTCCTGTGCCATCAGACTTATGAGCATAGTGCGCTGGTTAGTCGCTATACATTCTGTTCTCTCTTACAGAGAAATTCAAACCAAAATCCATTCAAAAACATGTTAATTTAAAATCACATCTCATTGGCAAAAGGACAACTTTTTCCAAGCCGTTATGGCTTTCTGATAAACTCGGCATACAGATGATCCGCCAAGCAGCAGTTTATCTGAATAACATCAATTTTGTAAGTCGTTCACACTGCTCGCAACTTATTGGTGGAGGAAGAGTGCCTGAATAACAGCCGATTCAGCTTTAACGTGACATTTTATTGTAATAGAAGAATAAGATGGTTGGTGTGGCAGGCAGATACCGAATGGACGAGTCAACTGCAATGATGCGTAATAAAAAGCCTGGCTTGGCATACTTTTCATATACAAGATACACAAGACTATATTAATATAAATTGATACACATATAGTTTGCTGTGAGTTCTCAACATAGCACAGAGCACGGCAAGTTATTGGGACTAGGGGAGGTGGTACACATGTAACGTTATTGTATGTGGTTGCAAGACTGGCCAGATAGCGTGCTGTTCTGTTTGACAGGTGTGTAAACGCGCTAACGTTACCTCCTAACCATTACCTGCTAATAGCTGCTAACTGATACTAAAGCAGGTAACGTTAACGAAGTTCAAACATCGGCAACTGTCATTACAGAAGAGCTAACAATTAGCCTTTTTCACTCCCCATCCAAATAAGCAGAACAGTAACGAGGGCCAATGATAAGGCCCCGTTATAACGTTACCGCTACTAGCTAGCCTGTTAGCTGTGTTAGCCGTGCTAGCATGTGTCAATGAGTCGTGATGACCCCCGCCGCCCGCTTTGTTGTTACATGATCCAGAACACAGACTGTGGAGCTGTAACGTTTGTGGTAGTTAGTCGTAAAGCTTTACCGAGGTTTACTGTTATCTCTCGGAACCTCTGAAGACTTTCCCTCTCAAATCCACAGATCTCTATGAAGCTCCGCTCCAAAACCACCGCCATCTTTGCCTCATGGAACTGTGGGACAAAGAGTGTGGAAGGAAAGAGCTGACAACTAAAATGCATTTTTGGAAACAGACGCTAGAGGCGCTGCGGTAGCGCCAAAGCTGGCCAAAGCAGCCTCGCCGCCATATTGGCCCCCTTGAATTTGTAAATCTCAACCAGAATGAATGTTTACAAACATGTTTTATCCATGGTTTTAGCCTACATGTTTCTGCTTTGATTCTTTCATAGCTTGAATAACTGAATAAGTGTGTGTGTGTGTGTGTGTGTGTGTGTGTGTGTGTGTGTGTGTGTGTGTGTGTGTGTGTGTGTGTGTGTGTGTGTGTGTGTGTGTGTGTGTGTGTGTGTGTGTGTGTGTGTGTGTGTGTGTGTGTGTGTGTGTGTGTGTGTGTGTGTGTGTGTGTGTGTGTGTGTGTGTGTGTGTGTGTGTGTGTGTGTGTGTGTGTGCAAGGCTGGATCTACCAGGGCAACCTGGGCAGATGCATACTGTATATTAATCTAGCAGAAAGGGCCCTCAGATTTTGAGATACCCCTACCCGAGGTAGAACAAATGACAACAATGATTTTTCTTATCTTTAGGGTCTCCCATTAATGAAATTGATTGTTGTCACACAAAAAAATTTGGGGAAAAAATGTTTTTTTGTCTGTTCTTTAGAACTACCCCAATCCCTGAAAAAGAGCCAAATTAGGCCAGTCCGAATAGGGGAAAGGTGACAAAAAAGCCAATAACTTGAGAATGCTCACTCTTTACCTCATCAGATTTGCTGAGGTATGAACCAGGTGGCTGCCCTACATCACCAAATAGTCAGAAAATGATTTACCTAAAAAGATAATGAATTATAGTCCTGTAAATATAGCTTTACTTTAGGCGGAAATTGTACTTTGTGGTGATAGGAACATAGGACTCCATCACTTTTCTCTCATTTATCAGAAAAACTGAAATCCCTGAAAAATATACCATTACTGAATTGTCTAGGGTGCTATTGAACACTGACCAGTAGTTGTATGGAGATATCTGGTACAGTTCTATTGTAAATGAAATTTCTTTAGACATAGGCCTACTACCTCTTCAATGAAACAGTCAAATTATTGTATCTCATCTCGAATGGGGGATAAGTGGCATAAAAGCCCATAACTTGAGAATGCTCACTCTGATGGTCATCATATTTGGAGAGGGAAATACCAGGTGGCTGAACTAGCCTACATCACCAAATAGTCAGAATGTGAGTAACCTAAGCAGGTAGGCTATCACTGTCCCTGATTCCTGAGGGTAAATTGAGTAATGCTGCAGAGAAGAGGAGAAGATACTGAATAATGACATCACAACAGTATAATCCTAATGTTAATTTAAAATTAAATATTCCTCTAAATATGGCTAAAAGTCCAAAAAACGTAAAATTTTCTTCGGGGCTGCCCTTGTGGGCAGGACCGAGAGTCCCTTCCTCACAGCACCCCCTACTTAAAAGTACTTCCAGCGCGGCTGCACCTGGATATCCAATATTCAGACTTCGAAAGATCCCTGCCGGAAGTTGTAGCTCCTTGTTCCTCAGCCTACTTCAAATCAAGTGATCTCAAAGTGATTATCAAGCTCTAAATTCAATGTCTCAAGCTATGTCCCTGGATTTCCTTCCTTCTCTCCCCTCTCTCCCGATGAAGTGCTTAAACTCATCAGCTCGAACCAAGCCACTTACTGCCCCCTCGATCCTATCCCTTCCTCTCTCCTCCAAACCATCTCACCTAACATATCTCCCTTCCTCACTACCTTCATAAACTCCTCTCTGTCCTCTGGTCTTGTTCCGCCTGCTCTAAAGACTGCAAGGGTCAAGCCTCTGCTTAAAGGTCCCAATTCGTGCAGCTGTAACCTCTTAAAAACGTGTGTCTCTGGTCCATAAAACATGATTCTGGATTAATCTGTCGAAAATATAGCAACCCCGTTTGTTGTGACGGAGTTCTCACTTCCTCATCTCGTCGCTTCCCAAGAATGGCCTGTTTCTATAATATATTCAGAACTAACAGTTCCCATTGGCCGCTGAGGGAGAGCCCGCCCCAGGCTCCCAGCGGCCAATCAGATTAGCGTCTGTGGACCAGCACGCTAGGTTGCGAGTTATCGTTAACTTAACGGTACTACGCTAAAGAGGACATCTCAAAATGCCTAGACTTACCGAATGCACCTCTGCAGTTGCTGGATCACGTACAGTTGGCGTCGCTCCAGCTAGAAGTGTTAATTTTGTGGCTATAGACTAAATGGTGCAGGTAGCTTGTGTGAGAGAGACCCGCGCAGTATGCAGGAGGAAGCTAGTGACGTCCCAATTCCCCCAGATTCCCCTCTGGGCAAACGAAGCGTTTGGGGGGGTGGCTTGGAGGAGACTGCAGGGGGACGCTGGATAGGGACAAATCCAACTGTGGCAGTTCTGAGCGTGTGACCACTCATTACAGGGAGGGCTGACAGCAGTATATATGCATTTACAAGTAAAAACAGCGTTTGCACGGAATGGGACCTTTAAGAAACCCTCCCTTGACCCTACTGCTATTCAGAACTACAGACCTGTCTCTCTTTCCAAAACCCTCGAACGAGCAGCGTCCGAACAACTTTCTCTCTATCTCTCCCAAAATGACCTCCTGGACCCTCTGCAGTCCGGTTTCAAGGCCTCTCACTCCACTGAGACAGCTCTTCTTGCTGTCACAGAGGCCCTTCACACTGCTAAGGCCTCATCCTTCTCCTCTGTCCTTGTCCTCCTTGACCTGTCTGCTGCCTTCGATACAGTCAACCACCAAATCCTTCTTTCCACTCTGTCTGACCTCGGCATTTCAGGTTCTGCACTCTCCTGGTTTGCTTCCTACCTCTCGAACCGCTCATACCAGGTCTCATGGAGAGGGTCCCTCTCCAGCTCCTGTCCTCTTACCACCGGTGTCCCCCAGGGCTCAGTCCTGGGCCCCTTACTTTTCCTTCTCTATATCAGATCTCTTGCCTATGTGATCTCTTCTCATGGCTTTGCACATAGGTGCACATGACATGTGCACCTATGTGCAGTGAATATGCCACTGTCTCTGACTTGTCTTATCACTCTACTGCCTTATTGCTTGTTGTGTCTCTTGTTGTTTTTGCACTCATATGCCCTGTTATATTTATACTATGTTGTAAACGGAGTCCACAGCACAAGAATTTCACACGTGATACTTGTACTACGGAGTGACAATAAAAATCTTGAATCTTAAATCTTGAATCTTATCACTGCTATGCTGATGACACCCAGCTTTTCCTTTCCTTCCCTCCCTCCGACACTCAAATCGAGGCTCGCATCTCTGCTTGCCTCAAAGACATTGGTGACTGGATGTCTGCCCACCACCTCAAGCTCAACCTTGGTAAGACAGAGCTACTCTTCCTCCCAGGGAAAGACTGCCCTCTCGCATATCTCTCCATCTCCATTGACAACACCACTGTACTTCCCTCCCAAACAGCTAAGAGCCTTGGGGTGATCCTTGACAACCAGCTGTCTTGCTCAGCCAACATAGCTGCGACAGCACGCTCCTGTAGGTTCTCTCTCTACAACATCCGCAAAATCCGTCCCTTCCTCACAAGAGAAGCGACTCAACTCCTGGTCCAGTCTCTTATCATCTCCCGCCTGGACTACTGCAACGTGCTCCTGGCCGGCCTACCTGCCACCGACATCCGACCGCTTCAGCTCATTCAGAACGCTGCAGCCCGTCTGGTATTCAACCAACCCAAATTCTCTCATGTCACTCCCCTCTTCCAGGACCTCCACTGGCTTCCCATCTCGGCACGCATCAAATTCAAGACACTGATACTGGCCTACAGGGCTGTACACCAGTCAGCTCCCCTGTACCTGCAATCTATGGTCAGGTTCCAAACCTCTCAGCGCTCCCTTCGCTCCTCCACCAGTGCAGGTCGCCTCGCCCCTCCTTCGCTACGGGGGCTCAAAAGTCGCTCATCCCGATCTCGACTCTTCTCGTCCCTGGCACCTCAATGGTGGAACGAGCTTCCACCTTCGGTCAGGACTGCTGAATCACTGCCGATCTTTCGGAAAAGACTAAAGACACACCTTTTCAGGCTCCATCTGGGCCCTTCTTGATCTAACTTCGTTCTCTCTCTTTCTAAAAAAAAAAAAAAAAAAAAACTAACCTAAACTTGTACCACTAACCTAAACTTGTACCACTGTTCCTTCAGAAGTTGTAGTTGTCATAGACTGTGTTGCATAGTTGATTGCTCTATTGCTGACAAAAATGTGTTATTGTAAGTCGCTTTGGATAAAAGCGTCTGCCCAATGACGTAATGTAATGTAATGTAATCTATAAGTTTGTTTAGCAAGCGCCAAAACTGCGATAGCAATTACCCTCTGATCGCACGTAATACGGCATAGCTGTGCCCGGCCAAAATTTTCGAAACAAACAAACAAACAAACAGACAGACAGACAGACAGACAGACAGACAGAGAGACAGAGTCCACATTGCCAAATTTAAAGATAATAAGATAAGGTAATTTGTATATATAAAAACATAAAAACTTTTAAGAGATAAGGACATTTGTAAATAATAATAATAATAATAATAATAATAATAATAATAATAATAATAAATACATAAATAAATAATCTTTGATCAACAAGTGACTCCTTAAATTCCCCCCCAACTTTCAACATTTAACAATTTGTAACAATAATAATGCAAATACAAATAAATTGTTTGATCAACAAGTCACTCATAAGAAGTAAGGGAATTTGTAAAAAGAAAAGAAAAAAAAAAGAAAGTTTGATGTACACAGAGGCCCGTTGAATCTGAGGGGGCAATTGCCCCCTCAGATTAAAAAGAAAGAAAAAAATTATGACATCATTAGTAGTAGAGCATCAATCCCTTTTTCAAACCTGTGAAAATGAAATGCTGTTAGTTATTATAGGCATAGTTTGCATAGCAAGTTAGTTGGCTACTTATACCTACCATGCAGCTAAAGTTAGCATTGTAATGTTAGCCAGAGCTGTTATGGCAGTCAGCTGTTAGTTTTTACCACCACTAGCACATGTTATACTGTAGTTAGCAGTAGTGAATTCTATTTGATGTCTTCAGGTCAAGATGCAGTTCTTTAAAATAATTAGCATTGTGGATATAGTCTTTTTTATGTGAATAACATTTTGGGTGAAGCAAGATTTGGCTATATTTCAAGAAAAGGGGCCCTCAATTTTTTTTTTTTTTTTGTCGGGCTCATGTCGGGGTCCACAGAACTATGACACAAATCTAACACCAATCAGAATAAAATAAAAATAGTTTCCAAGAAGATTAAGTCTCATGATTGAGTGTCCTTGGATGGCTGTGGGCAAGTGATGATCAGGGGCATGGGAAGTGGAGGTGCTTATGGTGCTGCAGCATCCTCTGCTGTTTTGTATTGGAATTGCAATGTCAATTAAAACTAGAACGACCACAACGCGGACTTATGCCTCCGCCATTAGTTCATTCTTGAGTCCAACTCGCCATTTGAGGCAAATTGGAAGAAATTCCGTCAAGGCGCTCCTGAGATGTTGTGTTACAGAGTTTGGAAATTGGGTGTGTGAGGTCACAGTGACCTTGAACTTTGACCACCAAAATGTAATCAGTTCATCCTTGAGTCCAAGTGGACGTTTGAGGCAAATTCGAAGAAATTCCATCAAGACATTCCTGAGATATCGCATTAACAAGCTTGAAAATGGCATTTGAGAGGTCACAGTGACCTTGACCTTTGACCTTTGATAATCAAAATGGAATCAGTTCATCCTTGCGTCCAAGTCGATGTTTGAGCCAAATCAGAAGAAATTCTATCAAGCCGTTCTTGAGATATTGCGTTAGCCAACTTGGGAATGGCGTTCGTGAAGTCACAGTGACCTTGAAGTTTGACCACCAAAATGTAATCAGTTCATCCTTGAGGCCAAGTTAATGTTTGAGGCAAATTTGATGAAATTCCGTCAAGGCATTCCTGAGATATGGCGTTAACAAGCTTGAACATGGCATTGGAGAGGTCATAGTGACCTTGACCTTTGATCACCAAAATGTAATCCTTTCATCGTTGCGCCCAAGTCGACGTTTGAGCCAAATTGGCAGAAATTCCATCAAGCCGTTCCTGAGATATCGCGTTAACAAGCTTGAAAATGGCGTTCGAGAGGTCACAGTGACCTTGACCTTTGACCACCAAAATCTAATCAGATCATCCTTGGGTCTAAGTCGATGTTTGAGGGAAATTTGATAAAATTCCGTCAAGGCGTTCCTCAGATATCACGTTAACGGACGGACGGACGGACGGACGGACGGACGGACAACCCGGATCCATAATGCCTCCAGCCTGGCTATCGCCGGCGGAGGCATAAATATATATATATATATATATATGATTAAAATGTGTTTATGTTTTATACTGCAATATTTAGGGTTTAGTTGAAGACTATGAGCAAAGCAAAGAGGGTGGAGATGTTATTTTTGATGTTTGGTTGATAATAATAAGATAATAAAATATCATAATAAATAAGTTCAGTGTTTCTGCCTGTGTTGCTGTCTGTTGTAGTGTAAAACGACCTAAAGGGAGAGCAGGTGGTGACATGAAAGTGAATGAGAAAAGGAGAAAATACTGAATAATGACATCACAACAGTATCCTAATGTTAATTTAAAATGAGATGTTCCTCTAAATATGGCAAAAAAAACATCCAAACGCCCTTGCCCTAGTTCACTATATGATAAACACCATATGGGGAATAGTGAGTGAGTGAATGAGACCAGTGAACCATTCCGAACACAGCTTAGGACTCAACCTGCTCTCACTAAAGGCGCTGACAGGGTTCTGCGCAGCCTCGACTTGGAGCCTTGCCGCCGACTAGCGGCGACAGCGAGACTGTGCATACTTGAACGTAACTCGAACGTAATGCCCAAACACTAGGTGGCTTGTGTTACACTCATGTCCATTATGACGTTATCGTGTGTTGTTTACCAAGAACTTGCAATCATGTCGGTTGGGGGACATTTTATTGTCCCTCCATTTCAAAACTCATTCTGGTGAGCCTGCAGAAGGCTTTGCTAGATGAGGGACAAGCACTGTTAAATTATTTCCTCATTCCTCACAACAACTACGTCAGCAGATATGTGCACGGCCCCAGGCAACGGCCAATCACAGCTCTCGGGCTGGTCACGTCACGTCCGCGTTGACGCCGCCTAGTCACATTTTCGTGGAGCTGCCCCTCCGGCGACCCCTCGGCGCAGTCGGGCAGCGGCGCTGGTGATTTCACGTAAGCATAAAACCAGTTTAGGGTTGACTAACCTAATCTCTGTCTACCATGAACATTAAAATGTTGTGGTAGGCTACCAGAAAATTTTCATGGGACCAATTAGTGCAGACTCTATTTTTCTATTTTTTTTTTACTTGTACCTCGTCCAGCACCGAGAATTTATCATTTTTTATGTGCGTAGCTACTTTTGTCTACTTTCTTGTAGGCTATTACCTGGACTCAGGGCCGATTTTACACTTCATGGGCCCCTGGGCTATTCGGGCCCTATTCTCCCACAAGCCTTCGGCGCTAAAACGGGCCTTAAACGCAAAAAAACGTGCCTTGCGCCTGTTTTGGGACGATATCAATATGGCTTTACGCTGCCAAATGCGCTTTAGGCCGAATGGGCGTGGCGCAGTCCCAGAATGGGCCAAAGTGGGCGTGTCGGCCTTAAATACCGGCGTACTGCTATCTTCGCACCTGCCGTAAATTTAGCGCTTTGCGCCTTTGAAAACCAGGCCTATTCAGTGCGCCAGTGCACTTGTGCCTCTCCCCTGTCACCCTTTTCTGTCTCTCTCTGAAACCAGGCCTATTCAGTGCGCCAGTGCTCTTCTGCCTCTGAGTCACCCTTCTCTCTCTCTCTCTGACTCCCTCGCTCAAACAGACACAACACATAGCAGCACCCAGCTTCCCATAGGAAATCGCCGTTGTAAGTTTACTGCCTGTGAATGTCCACTCCCAGCATGCAATTGGGTCCTCCATTTCGCTACTAAATAGCAACCAAATGAGCCGAAATAGATATAAAAGGTAGATCTAAAATAATGTGTAATGGTAAGACAAGCTGCAATTGTAGAACATTTCAATATTGGACCAAATAAAACATTGAAATGAAACACCACCCTATGTGAAACATATATGTCCTCTTGAGCCTATATATATACCCCTTGTGGGTTTAACGCAGGGGTGCCCACACTTTTTCAGCTTGCGAGCTACTTTTGAAATGACCAAGTCAAAGTGAGCTACCAAGCATATTTATTTATATATATATACACTGAGTATACAGTGGAAAACAGTGGAACAGTGGAAAAACAGTGGAAAAACAGTGGAAACAGTGGAAAAACAGTGGAAAAACAGTGGAAACAGTGGAAAAACAGTGGAAAAACAGTGGAAACAGTGGAAAAACAGTAAAAAAAAAAAAAAAAAAAAAAAAAAAAATCTTTTTTTTTTTCCTTCCTCAATGCCATGCGATCGACCACACTACCTTCGCGATCGACGTATTGGGCACCCCTGGTTTAACGTGATTTAGATAAGTGACAGCGGAACGCGCTTCCGTGATGTGCTATACTGTGATGTCCCCCAATAACTTGGCCCTACTTCACATTTAGTTTTACAATAAAAACACATTTATGCAATGACTTTACATAATGTAGGGTATATTTATGTGCATCATTCTACCTGCAGCAGGGGAGAGAAAACGATATCTTTCTGGACAAACTTTCACCAATCTAATAGGCTATATTTTTCTAGCTGATGCATTTAGTACATTATTTTCACTTTGATCTTGCTATAGTGTAGCGTATTTACATGCTTGCAGTATTGAAACTGCAGTTAGATTGGTTTGAGAAGCATAATAATATGGAATAATAGCCTATAATGCAGACAGACAGACTGGATGAAGGGAGGGGGGGGGGGCAGAGCGTTTGGCTTTCGTCTGGTTTTGCGGGATCACTGGAATTGGAGCTAAAAAGGCAAGCGTGCGATTCGTTTATTGCAGTTATCCAATGAGCATGACGGTGCATAATTTTACGCTTAAAAGGCGTGGTTGTAATGGTTGAGGCTGCGTCTAGTGCCAGCACGACGATATCAAGTGCGCTGGTCCACGCCCACTGATTTGAGCTGCGCCAGCCGCTCGGCCTAGAAACAGCGCCGATGCAACGATAGGGACCTTCATCTCTGCAGGGCCCCCCACTCAAGCGGAAGGGGGACGTACGTTTTAATGAAAAAAAATTTGAGTGTTTTTTTTTAACCTTTATTAGCCGTATTTAAAGGAATATCTCATTTTAAATCAACATTAGGATTATACTGTTGTGATGTCATTATTCAGTATCTTCTCCTTTTCTCACTAACTTTCATGTCACCACCTGCTCTCCTGTCAGCATTCTAACTTACAAACACAAACTGTAGGTTTAGCCATCATGTTCTTTCATAAACAGCCTGATTGGAAAGAAAACATTGCCACTGAGATGTCACAACAAGCACTTTTATTATTATTATTTAGTATTTATTATTGCTGTTATTATTACAGTGCACACACACATTCTCACAATTATTGCACAAATCAATCAAGCAGTATTCAAGTCTGTTCGTACCTGAAATGTCTTCTTCCTGACTTTTGCCGTGGCAAAGCGTTTGACTAGAGTGGTGAAGTCCAATGTTCTAACAATGTCACTTTCCAATGACATCAATGTCAAGTGGGTGAGCCTTTCCTCCTCTCGCTGTTCCGACCTCCCCTCTCCCAGCCCCCATGCCTAAACCTAACCTCCCCCAGACCCTAACCCAAAACCTAACCTCTCCCACCCCCACGCCTAAACCTAACCTCCCCCAGACCCTAACCCAAAACCTAACCTCTCCCACCCCCACGCCTAAACCTAAGGTCGGCATTGCGAGTGGTCGGCATAGCGGGTGGACACCATCTCACAGTGGAAAAAAAATTGAATGGCGTCAGTAAAAAAAGCATTTTTTGCAAAGACCCTGGACAGGGGGCCCAAAAAAAAAACATCAAGGGTCCCCCAAAAAAAAAAAAAAAAAAAAAAAAAAAAATATATATATTTTTTTTGGGCCCCTTGATGTCCCGGGCCCCGGGCTTCAGCCCGGGTAAGCCCGTTGGTAAAATCGGCCCTGCCTGGACTGGTGAACATTCACACCTCACACAACACGACTAAACACGAGCAATGCCAAGCCAGCATCTAAAAGCTGGTTTTGAATTTTGGAACTGAAATACCGGTAGCCTATCTCAGCTTTCAAAGGGTCCCTCAATGAATTTCCCTAAACATACTTTCAAACAAGGAAATATAATTCTAACTATAATCCTCTTCTTTTCTTTTTTTTCATATTGCCATTCCCAAATCCCTGGGCTTTTCTAGTGTTTAGATGATTTTTGAACCCTTCACTAAAAACTTTCACATACTGAAAATCCCCCAGGCTATTTAAGTTCAAGTGTTTGTTGATCAGCCAAACTTACCAGAAAGGTTATCTGTTTCCATAGCATCACCACCGCAACCCAACTTTTATCAGAGTAATTTTGATACTATCATCACACGATCATCACAGGAAAGCACCGTTCAGTTTCCCCCACTCTGCATCTTATCGTTTTTCTATTTAATCTTGTAGTTAGTGTGTGTGTGTGTGGGGGGGGGGACATATTTTCCATTTTCTTGATGACTGGGCTGAGGTATAGTTTGGATAGAGAAAATATGCAGCATATCCTGTTGGTGTTGATGACACACTCTGCACCCCCTACTTAAAAACAGTTCCAGCGTCCCTGGTGGTGGTGACTGGTCAGCCATTCATTTTTCCATAGCCCATTCCATTTATTTTTTTTATCTGGGTTTCCCCTTGTGTCCGAGTGTAAAGTTGGGGAGGAAGGGGGGTAGGGGAGAGCCCTAGTTGCTTCAGTGCCCAGGGGCCCCTGGGGGTGTTAATCTGGCCTTGGTCACCCCCAGAACTTTGGCTTGCATGACGCCCCTGGATGTACAAGTGACTTCTTAAAACTTTCAGAGATGAGGGACACTTTACCCCCTTATAATCACATTATAATGCATTATAACGATGATTATAATGCCTTATAAAATGATTATAATGTATTATAACTGTAAGATTTATAATGCATTATGATCCATGTGGAAAAAAAATTCCATGAATGACCCGGTTATAATGTATTATAACACTTGACTTTATACGTGATTATAAGATGCTTTATAGTGTGTTATGATAGTTATAAAGCATTATGAATAGTTATGAGTGCTTATAACTATAGTTATACAGCAATGCATTATAAGTCATTATAAGTATGCTTATAATGCGTTATAGACATGGGCTTCATAGAAAGTGTTACCAACATTTCTGTCAGTGTGACGATAAAACATGAAGTTTGACTGCTATGTTTCCTCCATTTTCATAGCAGCATTCGGCAGGTCAATAGAATAGAATAGAAAGAGCATTAGCTTTCAACAGATGCTGTTATAAGCATAGCGCCTCCTGCTGTTTGTAGTAGATTACTGATGGCCTGTTTGAAGTGCAGAGCTCTTTTGATAGTTAATATCTTTAACTTTCAGAGTGTGACTCAGCAAACTGTAAAAATGGCTGCCGTGCTGCACTGACACCAATGAGAATCACCACACTGTAAAAACATGGCTGCCATGCTGCATTGAAACCAATGAGAATCACCACACTGTAAAAACATGGCTGCCGTGCTGCATTGAAACCAATGAGAATCACCACACTGTAAAAACATGGCTGCCGTGCTGCATTGAAACCAATGAGAATCACCACACTGTAAAAACATGGCTGTCATGCTGCATTGAAACCAATGAGAATCACCACACTGTAAAAACATGGCTGCCGTGCTGCATTGAAACCAATGAGAATCACCACACTGTAAAAACATGGCTGCCGTGCTGCATTGAAACCAATGAGAATCACCACACTGTAAAAACATGGCTGTCATGCTGCATTGAAACCAATGAGAATCACCACACTGTAAAAACATGGCTGTCATGCTGCATTGAAACCAATGAAAATCACCACACTGTAAAAACATGGCTGCCGTGCTGCATTGAAACCAATGAGAATCACCACACTGTAAAAACATGGCTGCCGTGCTGCATTGAAACCAATGAGAATCATCACACTGTAAAAACATGGCTGCTGTGCTGAATTGAAACCAATGGGAATCAGAAGGCAGATTTGTACGGACACACAGACTGACTTCCTCCGCTGCAGAAAGGCTGGGACACACTCAGAAGGATGGACACTTCCTTTGCCTCAAACACTTTTTCTCTTTATTCAGTTTTTTTAGGTTTACAAAGAACAAAAATCAAACCAGAGAAAATATACAATCAGCTGCATAAGGAGCCGTGTCCACAGAAAGCATTTTTTGAGCTGCCAGTGCCTTTCTGCAATTCAGGTTTTCCGACCAACCAATCAAAATCGAGGAAGAGGCGAGACTAAAAAGATCAACAAACATGGTGGAGGAGTGATATCTGCTTGTTTGGGGGGTTCCGGGTGAGAATGATAAATTGTATTATCTTGTTGGGTTGATGTCAGGTTCTTTTGCTAGCTAATGTTAGCTACTAATGGCTCATTTCCACCACATTTTACTGCCCTGTACAGCTCGTCACCACTCGGCTCTAATCGTATCAGCCCTATTGACGTTTTGCTTCCACCGCGGATCATGTGCCCCCACCCACCCCCGCCCACAGCTGGTCGTCTAAAAATAGCGACCGCATATCTGTCCTTCGGCTATAACATAACGTTACAATTAAATCCATCCACAGAACTTTTAAACTGTTTATGAAATACTGGTGCCTCTAAATGACCTACAGTGTACATGGGCAAATGTGACAATCGGCCAAGAGAATGATATCACAGGCATGTGCTGTGCTGTGCGGGGACGGGAGAGGCGCAACAGAGTGAAGCCTCTACCCCGCAGCCTCTCACCAGGCAAGACCGGGGCTTCCAAACACCCGCTGCGGCCTAGCGGAGCGCTGCAGCCTCCTCTCAGCTACAGAGCTCCCTGAGCGAGCAGCGGACTTTTTTCTCAGACAATTGAACACCCGCCACGATTTTATTTCACCGGAGGTGAAGGCAGCGACACAAAATACTGATGGAAATATACATAACAGAAGATAAGGTAAGACCACTAAACTGGTATGCAGCCGCCAGCATTGCATTGACAGTCAGTAGACAGAGTAAACACGATTCTCTCTGACCAATCGGTAGCCATCAGAGTTTTACGTCACCATTTGGGACCTACTCGCCAGCCCGAAGTACCCCGACGAGGCAGGGACCAAAAGTAGCACGACTCGGCCTAAAATCAAACCGAGCTGGGCCGGTTTTTGACGGTGGGATGAGACCAAAAGTCGAGTCGAGCGGAGCGGGACCGCGCTACTAGCTGCTGTGGAATTGGGCCATTTCTGTCAGAGTCAGCACTTTGGAAGTGCTCTGGGCATTCATATTTTTGATATCCAAAGTGCTCCACTATAGGGGGGATGGGGATTTTCTGTGGACACACCCCCTAACACTGTTTTCTTTAAAATCTCATTTTTCAGCAGTAGAAAGTTTGAGGTCTGAGCTCATCAAGATCAGACCATGCAAACTTTTCATTCAAGCAAAATCTCCAACGTGAAAATATAAAGTTGAAGTTACACAACGTGTTTATATGACAGGATAAGTAAGTAGCTAGTAAATAAGTAATAAGTAATAAAAATGAATAAGAACAAAATAAAGCAATATACAAATGATGAGTTAGATGTGTTCAGCATTTAGCTAACAGTCTTATCCAGGTCTGGCTGGGACCAAAACCAGCAGACGTCTCCTCCTCTCCTCTCTCCTTGTATCTCTCTCTCTCTCTCTCTCTCTCTCTCTCTCTCTCTCTCTCTCTCTCTCTCTCTCTCTCTCTCTCTCTCTCTCTCTCTCTCTCTCAAACACTCATGAACAGCTGTTGTCATTGCCAAAGTTTCCTATGTTGTCAAGTCCCTCTGTGTCACTATACTGAGGTTCAACCTGGAACTGAACTTTTTTTTTTTTTTTTTTTTTTAGCTTTTATTTATACAGGGGGAGTCTCACTGAGAGCAATGCTCTCTTTTTCAGGAGTGCCCTGTTCACATTCACACACACATTCATACCTGGAAGCTGACCAGTACAACCACCAATGATTGAGATGTATCAAAGCAGTGCCTTGTTTCTTTGTATCTGTCATGTGTTCAATAAACACACATGGGGGGGGGGGAGTCCAACAGAGCTCGTGTCTTAAATCGACACCACTGCAGTGCGACATTCAGAGAAGCCAGGCATGGCTGTAACGGTCGGGGAAGGCGGAGTGAAACACTCGTCTTTCACGCCGGACACCGGGTTTAGTTGCTTTAACTTAACCAATGCAGCAACATTTTAAAATTAACTGACGTGACATTTTGTCAAAGGAATCAGCATGATGATTTCAAATTGGGGGGTGTCTGAGCAGAGCAGTCTGCACGATAGCCAATTAATGAATTAACAATGATGCACAAAAGCAGAGTTTTTTGTTTTCTTCAGTTTCTGAATTGGACCCTGATGAATTATGTGTGACTCTTGTGTCTCATTCTTCTTCACAATCCCTGAAGGCTTTCTCCACCTCTTCCAAACCTCATATTGTAGATATCACTGTGACAAGAAATGGACCTGAACTAACTGGAAAACTGATAAACTGAATAAAAAATGATTAAAGTCTAACTGAAATGACAATTCAATCAAACCAATTAGACTCTCAGTAACTTTGACAGGGAGTGTTGTCATGAATATTCATGTCAAGGAGTCATCTGATTTGCTGTGAGCCTTCATTTCTGACAACTGATTGGCTGCATTATGATATTGATGGATAGACAACAGCAACATGTCCTGACTTCCTTTTCAATGATTCTGTTTTTCCTGCTGTGATTTCAGTGGGACTTTGAAGGGAACTCTGTCACTACCTTCACTAAGGTGATGTTACAGCTGGCTGTGTGAGAGCTGAGACATCCATCTGGAGTTAGATCAGCTCCTTGGAGATCCTACTCTGTTCCCTGGGCTGGTGCTTCTTCACCCAACCCGCCTTCAGCACTAGAACAACCCAGATCATCTTAATGCAACTCAATGTCCTCCTCTCTTCTTTCAGCACTGGGACCATCCAGGTCATCATAATCCAGCTCAATGTCCTCCTCTCTTCTTTCAGCACTGGGACCACCCAGGTCATCATAATCCAGCTCAATGTCCTCCTCTCTTCTTTCAGCACTGGGACCACCCAGGTCATCATAATCCAGCTCAATGTCCTCCTCTCTTCTTTCAGCACTGGGACCACCCAGGTCATCATAATCCAGCTCAATGTCCTCCTCTCTTCTTTCAGCACTGGGACCATCCAGGTCATCATAATCCAGCTCAATGTCCTCCTCTCTTCCTTCAGCACTGGGACCATCCAGGTCATCATAATCCAGCTCAATGTCCTCCTCTCTTCTTTCAGCACTGGGACCATCCAGGTCATCATAATCCAGCTCAATGTCCTCCTCTCTTCTTTCAGCACTGGGACCATCCAGGTCATCATAATCCAGCTCAATGTCCTCCTCTCTTCCTTCAGCACTGGGACCATCCAGGTCATCATAACCCATCTCAATGTCCTCCTCTCTTCTTTCAGCACTGGGACCATCCAGGTCATCATAATCCAGCTCAATGTTCTCCTCTCTTCTTTCAGCACTGGGACCATCCAGGTCATCATAATCCAGCTCAATGTTCTCCTCTCTTCTTTCAGCACTGGAACCACCCACGTCATCATAACCCATCTCAATGTTCTCTCTTCTTTCAGCACTGGAACCACCCACGTCATCATAATCCAGCTCAATGTCCTCCTCTCTTCTTTCAGCACTGGGACCACCCACGTCATCATAATCCAGCTCAATGTCCTCCTCTCTTCTTTCAGCACTGGGACCACCCACGTCATCATAACCCATCTCAATGTCCTCCTCACTCCGTTCAGCACTGGAATCATCAAGGTTATAATAATCTGGCTCGATGTTCTCTCTTCCTTCAGCATCTGAACCAACAAGGTTATAATAAACCAGCTCAATGTTCTCTCTTCCTGGCTGGTGCCTCCTTCTGGCCTGGAAAGACATGACAGCAGCTGTTACTGGATCACACCTCTCTTCTAGCTAAAAAATGTACAGTCTAACTGTTTCATTTAACCAATCGTCTACTGAGTAAAGATGTTCAGTACCTTGCAGTAGAAACAGAGGCCAGTGACGAGCAATATCAGAGTCAGCAGTGGGACAAGATGTCTGACGGTGAGATCTGCTGGAGAGGCTGAAACAGAAACATCTCATCAGATCAGCTGACATCATGAGAACAGCTCCCATTAAACATAAAGCTTGTGTTGTCCTTAGTGATGCACAAATGTATCGGCTAAATATCGGAAATTGACGATTTTTGCATTGTTGATTACAACTGTCTCATCAGTCGATAAGATTAAATACACAGATGGCAGTGGTTGATAGTCATTGTATATTGTGTCACCATCACTAATCTGTTCCCATAGATGTTCCAAGTTTGAATGGAAGGACAGCGTACCAACATAAGGTAAGAAAAAGACGTTCCTTAAACCTATATGTTCATTTACTTTCTAATTCATTTATTTAGTTTAATTTCAGAAAGGGCATTTTTTGTTACAAAGTTGTTACAATATAAACTGAACGTCTGTACTCAAGTAGAAATACTGTTACATTACTGAAATATTACTCAACTACAAGTAAAACTACTGGTGTTAAAAAATAAGGCTGGCTCTGATGACCACGACTTGTTTTCATTTACCATATCGGAGTCCAGAGGTAAGTTGGTCGAGTCCAAACTGCTGATGATTGTAATAATGCAAAAATCCCCAAAAGTTCATCCATGCAAACGCTAGTTTCACAAGTCGCCACAACAGATGATCTGAAGAATGAAGATGATGTTTTTAACTGATAAAAATGCTCATTGTTTAGGCCATTACGCACAGTGCACCTGCTACGGGAGCTGCTTTATCAACGAGGGCAAATCCAGCCCAAGACCACATGCGTCATGTGGCAACCACAGGGGCGCATACCTGGGTTGGAGCTAGATGGGCTACAGCCACGGATGGAGTGACACAAAATAGTGGCAATTGTTATTCCATTCCATTTGTGTTACTCCTTCTATAGTATAATACAAGTATAATACTGTGTGTGTGTGTCATGTGTGTGTGTGTGTCGTGTGTGTGTGTGTGTCATATGTGTCGGATCAGCACCAAAATAAATCTAATTAATTGAAAGATGTTGGGCGTTTTTTTTTCAATCAAAAAAAAAACATTCAAATAGGGAATGCAAACAGTGCAGACTATGAATTTGAATAAACAAATAAACCCCTCCTGTTTGATTGGCCCTCGCTTTGGCCCTTGCCCTTGAAAATGGAGCCACAAGGAGTTGAAAACAATTTCCTAGGAAATGGGACAGCACTCATTATGTCATCATTTTGCCAAACTGGGATAATAAAGCTATTTCTGGTTCAGATTGAATGAAGTCTGCAGATTCTCATAGATAAACTATATTGTCATATTTCCCAAAGATTAATTAAAGAAGTGCTTGATAACTTATTAATATTTAAATTATACTGTTTTATGAGTTGCCTGGTTTGCTCAGGAGTCACAGGAAAACATGATTATAAAATGATAGGGTACTTTAAGATTAAAATGTACGTTGTAATTGTAGCCTACATCTGGTTTTCAGACATGTAGTGCCAACACTTTATGTAGGCGATTGGGTTGCTTCATAATCAGGAGATTAAACTTTCCCATGTGGTTGTTGTGGCTGTCAGGTGTCCACAAATAATCTCATTTATACTGTAGCTCCATAGTGACGTTTCAGTGTGAAATGCTCTTTACACAGACCTGCTTGCGGGAAGTTGCAGCTGTCTTCTGTGACTCTACTCCCAGGTTGGAAGCACAACCATACCGTCGTGACAAAATACCTATAACCAAAACTTACCAAACGATGTGACTGTCTTGCTTTAATGTTGATACAAAGGATCACTGGGTCAGAATGTTGAAGCACGCATTTCAAAACTCAGTATTTGTAAAGATCACCGTCGGGGAAGGCAGATGTGACTGGCAGTATCGCGTTGTATTAAACTGCATAAAGTTGACAATCTTGTGATCTATTTCAATGATGACAAAGCCCAGTTTCTCCACTGAAAATGTCTGAAGTCACAGTCACTTACTTGAGGGGAGAGGGCGGCTTTAATCAGTCGCTCACTGTTTCCCCCCCTCCCTTCACTGCTACGCTGCATCACTGCTATGCTGCATCACTGCTACGCTGCATCAATAGCTAACATTGATTGTTGTGACTGTAAAGGGACAGCGGCAGTAAACTGTATCACTGATAGTTAAACGTGCAATTAAATTAATCCACCGTTCACATGCGTGGCAAACTGAACCGTGGAGAGATACGCAGGTACGGGCGTGTTGCTGTGTCTGTGTGTGTCTACGTGCGTTCGTAGTTAAGGCAGCGCCACAAGTGGGCGGGGGTGAACATTAACTCATTGAGTGCCAATGACGACTTTAGTCGTCAATTCAAATAGTGACGTAGAGTGCCTGAGACGACTAAAGTCGTCAATTGCGTTTTTTGACGGGGGGATGTCGATCTAAGCCTCTTACATCGCCTCTTACAATATGGGAGCTATTGAATGTCTCTAACCTATTTTACAGAACCCTTAGGTGGCGACAGTGCTCTCCAGATAACAGAAAGGCAAGGAAAAAACAAAGAAGAAGTCGTTGGGGAAACGGAAATCGCATCGCATCCGTATGCATTGATATGCATGAAGCATAACGTTACTGTAGCTGTGCCTGCAGCAGCCAATCTGCTCCCACAATTGAGCCGCTCCGTGTCCGTTGCGACAGCACATCCGCATGATCAGCCGTGGAGTTGTTATTATTCTCAACTGGAAGCATGGTTGCCGGTGACAAACACACGCGGAACGCTGTAAAAAAGCTGGATGTCGCGCACCCTTCACTGTGCACAGCAAACTCAGCAGAGAGCCACCAGAGACACTCCCATACGGAGGAGGAGTGCGCAGTTGAGGCAGGGGGGGGGGGGGGGGGGCACGCAGAGCAGCACACAACACCCAGACAGACCCAGACAGCAGGACAGGATTGGCAAACGCAAGCCAGAATATCCGATGCCCACCAGCAGCAAATCAAGACCAGCAAGAAGCTGCAACCAGCAGCGCACGCAGGGGCCAGCGCTGCTGGTTGCAGCTAAAAAATATTATTCTGCCAAACAAAATTCCCTGGCCTTCACTGTTTTATTGAAGGAAATTATTTTTGAGGTGTGACTACATTAGAACATATTAGCTTCAGAGTCAGTGATGTGCTTGAAATGTTTAATTTCACAAAAGGCTCATTATCTCAGCTTCTAGAAAAAAATTGCTGTTTTTGGTTAAATCAAGCTATCTTCTCCGGCTCATAACTAAAGAACGGAAAATGGGATCAATAAACTTTTTTTTGCAGATGATAGAAGAGATCTCATCGTTCTTTGTGCGTGTTCAGTGTTTACATAGTAATATCACACAATATTCTGTGGGCCTCGAGAAATCACTGAAAACGCTCTGAAACTCTGGCACTGGGAGCGTCCGTTCTCCAAAAGTGGCTGGCACTCAATGAGTTAAGCGTTGAAACACCACCCCGTCGGGAAACGAGAGGGAATGTCACCAAGCGACCCCGAAATGTCCTTTCTGTGACACGACTGACTGAGTGAGTGACTGAGTGAGTGAATGAATGAGTGAATGAATGACTCACCCCAAAGAACGATCAACCTGACGACACGCTGCGCACGTGGTAAAAAAGTGTGCCCTGTTTCCTGCAGTTGTATCGGATTGAGGTCGGTTCACGTTCTCACGCAACCCAGTCTCCAAAAAATAGTGAAATAGAAACATTGGTCCACAGCCCAAAACGTTACAGTTTAACAATAACGGCTCTAAAATTGTTAGATGGTAACGTTTTGGTTGAACTTTTGGGGGATTTATTTTTATTTTAACAAATTTCTAAATTCGGTACAGCTGCACCGCTCGGTATGGTTTCGGTACGAATGTGGTACGGGACAAATAGGCATATTTTTTACACCCTATAATGTGTAGGTATGTTCATGCACCCTAACAGCCATTACATTAATGGCAGTATGCACTGCTGCATGTAAACAGGACTATTTGTGGAATATTGTCTTTTTCAGAATAAGGGCAAAAACTGGAATATTCTCCATCAGGTTACCTGAGACAGTGAGAGAGAGGGGCTGGCTCTCAAAGGAGAAGTTATGAGAGAAAACATAGATGTGATAAACACATCTGTAGATCCCTTGGTGGGCGTGGCTTGCAGCAGGAAACAAGAAGTGGGCAGTGAGATTGCCAGGTGGCTGGGTGTGGTTGTCTGCTGTGTTGAGGGCAGAGTGATTGACAGCTGGCTGGGTGTGGTTGAGGGCAGAGTGATTGACAGCTGGCTGGGTGTGGTTGTCTGCTGTGTTGAGGGCAGAGTGATTGACAGCTGGCTGGGTGTGGTTGAGGGCAGAGTGATTGACAGCTGGCTGGGTGTGGTTGTGTGCTGTGTTGAGGGCAGAGTGATTGACAGCTGGCTGGGTGTGGTTGTCTGCTGTGTTCAGGGCAGAGTGATTGACAGCTGGCTGCGTGTGGTTGTCTGCTGTGTTGAGGGCAGAGTGATTGACAGCTGGCTGGGTGTGGTTGTCTGCTGTGTTGAGGGCAGAGTGATTGACAGCTGGCTGGGTGTAGTTGTGTGCTGTGTTGCTGGAGGTGAGGTGGAAGAAGCCTCCTGGGTACTGTGGCTGGATGGAGCAGCTGATGGTGAAGCTGGAGCCCCTGAACACCTGAAACCCCTGCTGCTGGGCCTCAGAGACCCCGTCCATGGAGGAAGAGAGGGAGATGATTGGCTGGACCAGCAGATCTGTAAACAGAGAGGGAGATGTTTGGCTGAACCAGCAGATCTGTAAACAGAGAGGGAGATGATTGGCTGAACCAGCAGATCTGTAAACAGAGAGGGAGATGATTGGCTGAACCAAACTGATGAATGCTGATGGTTGAAAGATGACTGTCTGTTATGCTGCCTACACACTAGAGGATTTTCAAATCTTAACCAATTTTTAAAACACGAGAGACTACAGACATAAGGACAATTTCATCAGATTTTAACATTAAAATCACCTGAACGCACACACTAGACGATTCGGCCAGACTGCAAGACCACACACCAGCCGTTTGAAGTACCGACTCACAGCGATTCCAGCAACTAGACTGTTTAGGCTGTTTATATCCCACAAAACCGCAATTTATTCCCACAGACAACAGCAAATGGCTCTCCAAACATGTACCGAGCGGTTTGTTTACTTCAAGCAGGCGGACATCTTCTAAAATGAGCTAAAACAACGTCCTGTCTGAGAGCTCATATTACAACATATCCGCTTCCTGTTACGGCTGTCACTCATCTACATCACGTTAATTCTGCGAGGGATATATATACCACCTGGATTACATATATGTTTCACAGAGGGTTGTGTTTTGATTCTATGTTTTATTTTGTCCAATATTGAAATGTTCTACAATTGCATGTTGTGTTAACAGAAACATTATTTCTATCTACCACTTAGCCGATTTAGGCTGATTTGGTTGTCGAAATGTATTCGCCTCAATGCATGCTGGGAGATTTCACATGTGGCTCAAAAAAATGCGGTCCACCCTGTTTTAAGCTGCTGTGAGAATGCAGGGAGAGAGGAGCTACTGCATAACATGGCACTGCTGTTGCCACAACTCGACGAGCCTATCTTCTTCTTGTGTATTCCATTGGCATGTTCGGTTGGTTCGGTTCCTCTTTGCTGCCATGTTTGTTGTGAGCGCTGCATTAACATCCGGGTATGACGCGTCGACGCGTCCCGGTCTGCTCGCTCTCATTGGCTATTGCAGGTATTCCGTCGGGAGACAGCCATCGTAAATATCAAACATGTTTGATATTGTGGGAGTTAGGAAACAGTGAGACAGCAGACGTAGGTTGGTCGAGGTAGTTTACTTCTCTCCACATAAAATGTTTTACATTCACCGCGGTTAGCAACCAGACATAACAAACTTAACCCGGAACCGGAAGTACGGTAACATTAACCCCTCGCTCTTAAAGGCACAAGCCTCCTTTGGTGAATGTCTCTCATAGTGTCTCGATGTGGGTCACCACACAGGCCCCCCCAGAATTCACCAACACAAAAAGTGCAAAAAACAAAGATAGTCATCAACAGTCCAACAGAACAGGCAAAAGGGACAGTTAACGTGGCGGGGGGCGGATCACGCGGCCGCAACGGCTGCGCTTTGCAGGAGGGGGATTAAGGGCGAGAAACGGGACCGGAGCCCGGGCCATGGAAGGGGCCGGGGCAGGGACAGGGACAGGGGTCGGAGCAGGGACATGGACAGGGGTCGGGGCAGGGACATGGACAGGGGTCGGGGCAGGGGGCCGCCCCCGCCGTGGGGGTAGAGCCAACTGAACTGGCTCGTCGATTTCCAAGTGAGCAGGCTTGAGACGGTCTATAGCGACCCGCTCTGGCCTGCCCCCCATGTCCACAACAAAGTGCTTAGTGCCCGCCTCCAGGACACGGAAAGGCCCGTCGTAGGGGGGCTGCAGCGGAGTCCGATGGCTGTCGTGCCGGATGAAAACGTACTTGGCCGATGGCAGGTCCCTGGGGACGTAGGACTGGGGGAGGCAGTGGCGGGACGTCGGAATGGGAACGAGGGCATCGGCGATGCCCCGGGACACAGCTCGATGAGAGGCGGCCGACCAGGGAGCTGCGGCATCTGGAAGAAACTCCCCAGGGACCCGCAGGGGCTGGCCATACACCAGCTCGGCGGACGAGGCCTGGAGGTCCTCTTTGGGGGCGGAACGAAGACCGAGCATGACCCATGGGAGGCGGTCCACCCAGTCACCGTCCGTAAGGCTGGCCCGAAGAGCGGCCTTCATGTCCCGATGGAACCGCTCACAAAGTCCGTTGCCCTGCGGGTGGTACGCCGTAGTGCGGTGGATCTTCACCCCCAGGTGCTCAGCAACTGCAGACCAGAGCTCTGAGGTGAACTGGGGGCCCCTGTCGCTCGTGATGTCACCCGGCGTGCCAAAGCGGGCCACCCAGCACCCGATGAACACCCGGGCCACCTCCGCTGCCGTAGTGGAGGACAGGGGAACAGCTTCCGGCCACCTGGTGGTCCTGTCCACCATGGTGAGGAGGTAGGTACATCCGTGGGAAGGGGGCAGGGGGCCCACCAGGTCCACATGCACGTGGTCGAACCGCCTCTCTGGCACCACAAACGGTGCCAAAGGGGCTCTGGTGTGGCGGTGCACCTTAGCACGCTGGCACGCCACGCACGAGCCCGCCCAGGTCCTAACATCCTTCCGGAGGCCTGGCCAAACAAACTTCACCCCCACCAGCTTAGTCGAGGCTTTCACACCCGGGTGGGAAAGGCCGTGGATGGTGTCGAAAACCCGGCACCGCCAGGCAGCAGGCACCATAGGGCGCGGTTGGCCGGTGGAGACGTCGCAGAGGAGAGTGGCGTCGGCCGCGTCGAACACCACGTCCTCCAGCCGCAGTGCAGTAGGAGCGGCCTGGTAGGCCTGAATGTCAGAGTCTGCGGCCTGGTCCGCTGCCATGGCGGCATAGTCGAGACCCAAGTGGACAGACCCGACGAACGCCCGCGAGAGGCAGTCGGCGACGAAGTTGTCCTTGCCCGCCACGTGCTGGATGTCCGTGGTGAACTCGGAGATCGCCGAGAGCTGACGCTGCTGACGCCCAGACCACGGCTCTGAGGTCTTGGCCATGGAGAACGTCAGTGGCTTGTGGTCCACGAAGGCAGTGAACTGGCGGCCCTCTAACAGGAATCTAAAGTGTCTGGTGGCGAGGAAAAGACCCAGCAGTTCCCTGTCAAAGGTGCTGTATTTGCGCTCGTTGTCGCGGAGCTGTTTGCTGAAAAAGGCCAGCGGCTGCCAAGCACCGCCCACCCACTGCTCGCACACCGCCCCCACTGCATAGTCGGAGGCGTCTGTTGTGAGGGCGACCGGGGCCGTGGGAGACGGGTGCGCTAGCAGAGCAGCGTCGGCCAGCGCGGTCTTAGCAGCACCGAAGGCTTTGTCCATCCCCGGGGACCAGTCCAACACGTCCTTGGGCCCCTTGCCCCGCAGGGCCTCGTACAAGGGACGCATGAGGTGGGCGGCATGGGGAATAAAACGGTTGTAGAAATTCACCATGCCCAGGAACTCCTGTAGAGACTGTACAGTGCGGGGACGAGAGAACTTGGTGACGGCATCCACCTTGGCGGGAAGGGGGACGGCTCCCTGCGGAGCGACATGGTGTCCGAGGAAGGTGATGGACGACTGGCCGAACTGGCACTTGGCCGGGTTGACAATGAGGCCGTGTTCACCGAGTCGCTCAAACAACAGCCGGAGGTGTGTCATGTGCTCCTCTACAGACGCGCTGGCTACGAGAATGTCGTCCAAGTAGACAAACAAGAACGGCATGTCTCGGAGCACAGAGTCCATCAGGCGCTGAAACGTCTGCGCCGCCCCTTTGAGGCCAAACGGCATTCTCAGGAACTCGAAAAGTCCAAAGGGTGTGATGACAGCCGTCTTGGGCACATCCCGTTGATGGACCGGCACCTGGTGGTACCCGCGCACCAGGTCCACCTTGGAAAAGACGACGGCCCCTGCCAGGTGGGCAGAGAAATCCTGTATGTGTGGGACGGGGTACCGGTCGGGGGTTGTGGCGTTATTCAGGCGACGGAAATCGCCACAGGGGCGCCAACCACCGTCGGCCTTAGTGACCATGTGTAGGGGGGAAGCCCACGGGCTGTTTGAGCGGCGCACAATGCCGAGGCGCTCCATGGTCGAAAACTCCCCTCTGGCGATTGCAAGTTTGGCCGAGTCGAGGCGCCGGGCCCGGGCATAGACTGGGGGGCCCGCGGTGGTAATATCGTGTTCCACGCCGTGCTTAGCCACCGCAGCCGAGAACGTGGGTGTGGTGAGGTCAGGGAACCCGGCGAGCAGGCGTTGATACGGATCCCCGGTGGCAAGCGTGTTTGACAGGCAGAGTGCTCCAGCCCCCCCCAGCGTACAGGGGTACGAAGCGAAAGAGAGGGCATCGATCAGACGACAGTTCTTAATGTCAACCAGCAGGCTGAAGGCACAGAGGAAGTCTGCGCCCAGGAGCGGCGTGGACACCGCAGCCATGACGAAGTCCCAGCCGAAACGCCGCCCGCCTAAACGCACCTCCACATACCTGATGCCGAATGTCCGTATAGGCGTGCCGTTAGCGGCGTCCATCTGGGGGCCGTGTCCGCCGGCCATGGTGTCCACGGCCTGTGCTGGCAGGATGCTGCGTTGAGCGCCCGAGTCGACCAGCAGCCGCCGGCCCGATAAGGAGTCGGTGACGAACAACAGCTTGCAGTCACGGCCGGCGCCCATAGCCGCTAACGAGCGCCGGCCCTGGCGTTTCCCTGTACTCTGAAACTGCATGGCTTGCGACACTGCTTGGCCTTGGCCCCAAACCTTGCATGGTAGTAACAGAGCCCGTCGTCGGGTTGGCGGCGGGCCGTCACCGCAGCCGCGGTGTCTGTATAGTCCTCCAGGGGCGGGGGTGGGGTCGAGGCGCCCTGGTGGGCCAGCAGCGCATGGACAAACTGCTGCCGGTTAGCGAGGAACACCCTGTCGGCCTCCGCAGCCAGAGAACGATAGTCCTTGGAGGAGGAGAGGGGGGAACTGGCCAACGCTGTGCGCACAGGCGCCGGGAGCTGCCGCAGAAAAACGTGCGTAAAAAGGAACGAGGGATCAGCTGATCCCAGCACAGCCAGCATTTTGTCCATCAACTCTGACGGCTTGCCGTCGCCGAGGCCGTTGAGTGACAGCAGGCGGTCTGCTTTCTCCAGCTCCGACAGTTCAAAAAGTCTCAGAAGGAATGTCTTTAGTGCATCGTACTTGCCGACAGCCGGTGGAGCCTCCAACAGCATCATCGCTCGTGCCGTCGTCGACGCATCCAACGCCGACACAACATGGAAGTATTTGGTCACATCCTGCGTTATTCCTCTCAGCTGGAATTGAGCTTCGATGTGTTGAAACCACGGCCGTGGGTTATGCTGCCAAAAGTCGGGCAGTTTGACGGTTGCCGCGTAGATGTTAGCCTGAACGTTAGCCGCGTCGTTAGCAACGTTCGGTGCGGGCGCTGCGACGTTGTTGTCCTCGTTGTCAAACATTGTTCGGATTCACGGGGTCACCAATGTGGGAGTTAGGAAACAGTGAGACAGCAGACGTAGGTTGGTCGAGGTAGTTTACTTCTCTCCACATAAAATGTTTTACATTCACCGCGGTTAGCAACCAGACATAACAAACTTAACCCGGAACCGGAAGTACGGGAACATTAACCCCCCGCTCTTAAAGGCACAAGCCTCCTTTGGTGAATGTCTCTCATAGTGTCTCGATGTGGGTCACCACAATATGCCCGATTCAAGATCGGGCAGGCTCCGATTCAATCGGGAGCATTGCAATAATCTTATTGACACCACACACTTGACAATTATTTGGACAAATAATCGGTTGAGATGAGCCTCGAATCGGGCCACACCCCCCCGAGGGGAATCAGGCATTAAATCGGGGCTTTTATCCTCGAGTGTGTAGGCACCATTAGCAGCCACTGTCCAAGACAGAGAGCTGCTACATTGTAACACAGAGAACTGCTACATTGTAACACAGAGAGCTGCTACATTGTAACACAGAACTGCTACATTGTAACACAGAGAGCTGCTACATTGTAACACAGAGAGCTGCTACATTGTAACACAGAGGAGTCAGAGAGCAGCCTGGCACTGTGGAAGCAGCTGAGGATGTGATGTCACTGTTCAGTATTACCTGAGCAGATCAGCTCCAGGCTGGAAGAGCTATTATATGATTGTGACTTTACGGAACACTCCCTCAGTGCAGACTCAGACCCATCACAGTCAGAATCAATCGCCCATGTAGATCTTGATGAGTTATACTCTCTCCGTTGTGTTGAAACAGCAGAGCCACATCCCAGCTGTCTGCACACTACAGCTGCTGACTTCAGGTTCCACTGAGAGTACTCATGACCCAATGTTTTCCAGTCTCCATTAGATGTTTTAATCTCCAGTTCACCAGCACACTGGCTGGCTCCTCCCACCAACCTGACATCATCAGGCTCTGAACAGAAACACGAGTCATTAGTAAAAGAAGTAAAGTCACTTTGATTAGAACTGAAATGAAGCCAAATACAAACTGCACTTCCTCTCCTACCTGAGCAGGTGAGTCCAACAGCTTTGCCAGGTGAGCAGGTGTTTCTAGCTGAGCCTGAGCTTCCACAGTCCAGGAGAACAGACTCACTGCCTTCACACTGGAACTCTTTGGTCCACATTTGAGTCTCCCTGTCTCCATAGAGCGCCCCCTGGAGGACTGAACTAGCCCCACAGTCAAGCTCCCTACAAACCACCTCTGCATCCTGCTGGTCAAAATCAGCTTCACACACTGAGGACCACGACTGGTTAGACTTCACCTCCAGTCTGCCTGAGCACAGACTAGTACCATTCACCAGCCTCACAGAGTCTGGAGAGAGAGAGAGAGAGAGAAAGGGAGAGAGGGAAAGAGAGAGAGGGAGAGAGGGAGGGGTTTAGTGACAGGGAGAGAGGGAGAGAGAGTTTGAGTTTTAACAAGGCTTTATTGAAACATCTACCTACGACATGTACATCTTCAAATCATCACATCATGGCAGAGGACAACCAAGTTTCACAAAACAAGAAATCAAAACCAATGCAACTCCAACAAATAGTCAACAAAGCAACAGCAATCAAAAGAAAACAGATCAGTCGTACACATTGTCAAGCCCTCCTCATCCCAGCCGTGTGTTAAAAAGCAGCTCTCCTCCCTCCAGCCTGCACACAGCTTCCCCCAGACACCAGCTGCTCTGAAACACTCCCATGTCCTGCATCCTTTTGTAGTACTCAAAGTCTATGGTTACTCTCACCCTAACCAGAGCCTTCAACACAGGGCCGATTTCAGCCATGGGCAGAGGTGGGTATTGCCCACCCACACATGAGTCTTGCCCACCCAATCAAAAGTTAGCAAAATATGTTTATTTTCACCCCCAGCCAATGGAAAAATTGCACAGAAAATACCAGTAGCGATTCTAGCTTCTGATTGGGTGGGCACTGAGCTTCAGCCCGCCTCCAGAGTCCTCTCGACTCATGTATTGAGAAACACAGAGCTCTGAGACAGACTCGACTGTCGCCTCCGCTGCCCAGACTCAACTGTGGAGAAATGATGTGTCTGTCAGCAGACCCCTACCCAAAGACACGCCCCCAGCAATGATTATTCTTCCACACACACCATGGTGACTTTTCTAGGAAGTTAGAATAATCTTTCTCTCAGTTCGTGAATGCTGTGCTGCTAGCGAAAGCTCATAGCTTGACGTACATTACATGACATTCATTTACTTCATCCAAAGCGACTTACAACACTCTTGCAGCTGCTGTGTGTTCATGATGTATCGGGGTTTGTTATACCAAAGCCCCGTGCTGCTTCTGTCTCTAGTGATGCTGCTGCCAGCACATCAGCAGAGGCTCCGGATAACGTTAGAGCTCCTGTACCGTCCACAAGCACTGCTCCGACTTTGAATAGGACTACAAGTCTTGTAAATATAATAGTTTTGAAGGCTAAATGGCAAGTATAGTTTGTTGTCTCACTGGTTTAGTCTTAATTTGATTTGAGAAATAAGCTCATCAAATGAAAATAAATGTTATGAAGTTGATTATTTTAAACTGGATGAAGGATTTTTTTTTTTTTTTTTTTTTTGTCAATCTGCTTTCAAAGTTGTTTTCTTTGTCACTTTTCATTTTGAGTTTGAATAAGACTAAAAGTCTTGGAAATATAGGAATAGTTTTGTAAATAGTTAGTTTGTAGCCTACATAGTTAGTTTGGGAATAGTTTTGATAATTATAGTCTTGTAAACATTGGCCTGTCACCTGAGTGAAAGTTCCTACTTACAGTTTGGTGACCCAAAACAGAATGGTGACTCCTACTGGAACAATTTGGTGTCCCAGTTACACTTAACTCTGGAAATGGCTTCTACACCCTGCTTCAAATCATTCTTTATAAATGAGAATATAATGCAACTTAATCCCCATCCCCAAACCCACAACCTCTGGCAACCTACCGCCAGTGGTGTAATGTAACTAAGTATAAATACTTAAGTACAGTACTTAAGTATTTTTTCTGAGTATCTGTACTTTACTTGAGTATTTATATTTCTGTCAACTTTCACTTTTACTCCACTACATTTCCCAAATAAAATGGATACTTTTACTCCACTACATTTCCCCCAAGCATCTTAGTTACAAAGTAAAATTAGAAGAAATTGCGTAGCCTGCAAGCAATCAGGTTTGGCAAATCAGTGCTCCTAGTTCGCAAGTTACGTTAATCACGATCCACACGCCATTCCATTTGGTGGCTGTAATGCAACATAACGTTGTTTGCCAGCGGCTATAAAAGTCAAGAAGAAGAAATAGACTTCCACTCAAGCCCATGGCATG